>NW_020654080.1:330064-362549 GCF_003589595.1 Hyposmocoma kahamanoa | reverse complement strand
CAAATTGGCCGAATCATGATGAAGGGCGACAACATTACATTAATTCAAAACGTGAATCCCTCCGCCACTGTGTAAAATAGGTTATGAAAATAATTTAAGGGAACATTAAGTGATCTTACAGAATAAGTATGTAATGTTTGTTGACAAATGGGTGCCTGTAATGACTGCATTAAATTTAAGATTAACCTAAGTTATAGTTTTTTATTTTATAAAGTGTAGAAAAGAAGCAGAATAGGTTTCAGGCTACTCGTGTTTAGCCTCCTTTTCTATTCAATAGTTTTGTTTCTTAATTTTATAAAACCCAAACACAATGTTGGAATGGTACGTATATTTTAATTATTACCTTCTTATTTAACATGTATGTTGTTAAGTGTGTATTTATGCTACTATTGAAATGGGACAATATACATATTGCAGGAGGTAAGAGTGCCACATCATTCATGGAGCGTTGCATTGCATTCATTGGAGATAATGCAGCAGACTGTGTCAAGACCAATGCATTTCTAAACCTGCCTAAAGAGGCACTCATCAAGCTCATTTCCTCTGATTTTGTGAGTATTCCTTTGCTTCAGCTATGATTAATTTAAAATTAGTTACATGATGTTTAATTGTTGAAAATGAACACATACTAAAGATTCATGGTGTTCCGAATGGTTACGTTAATTGTTTTTCGTAAATTTACAAATTTTAAAAAATGGGGTATGAAAACAGCTGTGTGTCATGAGACACCATTATGGCGTTTGTGTGCTGTAGTACCAAAATCAGTAAGGAGACTGTGTCCGTGGGATGCATGACGGGTTAAATAAAGACTTTCCCTGATCTTTTTTCTAGCTTTGTTTAGAAGAGGAGGAAGTATGGCGTTGTACATTGGCTTGGGCGAAGCAACGCGCTGGAGTGACCCAGCCCACTGCGCACTGGACTGAGGAGGAACGCGCGCGCGTCTGCTTGCACTTGGCGCCGCTCATGCAACACATTAGACTGCTTCTAATTGGTGAGACCCATGTGTGAACTATTTTCTCTTTGATATACTTCGATGGACACAGCCCCGCAGTTCAATGGGAAAGTCATTAGATAAGAGTCGGGTAGGAAAGATTCGTGCGCGGGCCCGCTTTAGCCGCGATCGGCCAGTGTAAGCTCCCGCCCCGCCGCAGACAGCGCCGTGTTCGCCGAGGAGGTGGAGCCGACGGGCGCCGTGCCCATGGAGCTGTCGCTGGAGCGCTACCGGCGCGCTGCGCTGCTGCGGGCGCCGCGCGCCGAGCCGCCGCACCGGCTGGACGACAAGCGCACCGTGCCCAGGTCAGGATCGCACTGCTTGTTATACAGTGTGTTTTTTAACTGGGACAGTATGGCCAGGAGATACAGGGAAAGTGTCTTAGGTGCCGTTGTCTTTTTTTATAGTGTTATTTTTTTGTGATAACAATTTGGACTTAGTACATTTTTTGCCCATACAAATCAATAATTTAAGTAATTTTTTTAGTGCTGATTGACTCAATTTCATTCATCAAGGATTGTTTCATTGTGTTGGAAGAAAAAAAAGTTGCAAAAGTTGATTGAATTTAATAAAAAGTTTTTTTGGTACAAGATGAAACTAGCATAGTAAAACTGTTTTCACAAAAAAGCCTAAGTGGTTCCTAAGACAGGTATTTATTTATTTATTTATTCATGGAAAACCAACAGCTTCTTACATATTTTAATGAAAAGAGGAATATAAACATAAAGCCAATTACAGGTCTCCACCTATAGCTTCAGACAAATCATACATGAGCATTAAACAAATGAACAATTAACCAGTATTTCTTAATATCATGCACTTACATAAATTTAACAACCCAATACTTGTGCTAATCACAAATTATTTAATAAACTTAGGTAAATGAAATGTCAGTGAGTTTATGTTTTAGTGCATCAACATTACAATTATAATAATAATAATATATCAACTTCCAGGTCACGATTGCTCAGCACACCATCCAAGCTCTTGCTAGCTCTACATAGAAAACTATTTTGTCTATAGTTAGTCCTCGCTAAGGGAACTGCAATAGGGTGATAGTGTCTCATAGAACGAGTACAATAGGGTGCAATAGGGTGATGGTATAATAGGGATTGTCGGAGTTAAAAAACACACTGCATTTATCTCTATTACTTCCGAGCACTATTTCGTTGATCAGTGTAAATCGTGACTTGCAACATTCTGCAATTTCCGTTACAGGTTGGCAGTGAACATGTTCGCGGGTTCGCTGATTCTGCAGCAGGACAAGAGCGCCTTCCAAGCGGTCATCAACAACTGGTGAGATCGAAGCGACGCCCCGGTCGGTGCGCGGTTCCCGACTGACGCGCCGCTGTGCAGGTGCGGCACGCCGAAGGCGCAGTGGCGGCTGGTGCACCGCGCGTCGGCCGCGGGCTTCGCGGCGGCCGCCTTCCACGCCAACTGCGACGGCGTGGCGCCCGTGCTGCTGCTGGTGCTCACGCAGCGCGGCGAGGTAGGCGCGTGGCCGCGGCCGCCCCCGCCCCGCGCCCCGCACCGCTGACCGCGTCTGCCGCAGGTGGTGGGCGGCTTCTCCGAGGCGGCGTGGGTGGCGGGCGGCGCCGGCGGCTACCTGCCGGCCGAGCGCGCCTTCCTGTTCGCGCTGCCCGAGCCGCCGCTCAAGCCCGCCAAGTACGCGCTGCTCAAGAAGCCCGTGGCGCTGTGCTACCACCCCGAGTCAGTGCCCTTCCAGTCGGCTGGCGGCCGCCGCCGCCTCGCCGCCAACGCCCGTCTCCTTGCAGCTGCGGGCCCATCTTCGGCGCCGGCGCCGACCTGCTGCTGGCGTCCAACTGCAACGCGAACAGCGACAGCTACAGCAACCTGCACTCGTACGGCGAGAGCGGCGCGCCCGCCAGCCTGGTGCACGACTACAACTTCACCGTCAGGGACTACGAGGTCTTCACCTATAAACACGGCTAGGCCTCGGTCCGGGTCGGCGCCGTCCGTCGGCTGCTGCGGAGCGTCTTCGATGCCGCCGCCGAGCTTTCCTGCCAGATGAAATCCTAGTTGGTTATCGCTTCGTGGCCGACTTCACTGTCATTACTTTCGTTCTCTTTAAAAAATAATAATTTCATTGAAATATCATCGTTGACTCTGCAAAATACGTGTTGAAAATCTTCGAATTGTGTAATAACATAATAATTCATTATAAAAAAGTGCCTATGAATGTGCCTCCTAACGTCTTGCCATTGTTTAAGAAATTTGATGTGTCCACCGATCAATATTATAATACAATTTAATAATTAATGATTACTTTTTATAAATAAAGAATAAAACACAGAAGTTTATTTAGAGCCACTTATATCGAAGCTAAAATTAGCCAGTCCACGCTGTGGGGCCCGAAAAGGTACATTTGTCGCACCGTCAGTACTACGTCGTCCTCGCAGGTCACATTAGAACGGCAATATTAAAAATACAAAGGTAACGCCACAATTGCCACTTACTGCGCCTTGCCATTTCTCAGCCTCGAAAAGTAGACCAAAGCCAAATGAAAAATGTGCCAAAGACCATTGACTATAACTTACTTTTTTCGTATGTAACAGTTTTTGTAAAAAATAATACAGACCCCGACGATTTTTCGTGTTTGGATTTTCGCTGACATCATGCAAACTCAACCGATGCACTCGGCGTCACCGAAATCTGGCACCAAATATAACAAATCGAACAGCACAAATACTAAATTAACTGTCACCTACCCGCTGCTAACAAAAAGACATCGTCGAAGTATGACCAATTAATTAACTGGGATCCCCATTTGAGCTCGATTTCACCGTGAGAACCCACATCGTGGCGAGTCGTTCATTGATAGGCGATCGACGCGGGCGCGAGGGCGCCGGCGCGTGAAATAGGCGGAAATTACGTCGCCAGTGGCGTCTGCGCACCGCGCGGGGGAACGCTGGCACCACAACGGAGAGGTTTCGCTGGCGAAGCGATGTTAAAATGATGACATGAACACAATAACAATAATTCTATTTAATTTTATCGACTACCTTATTACATTGCTTGCAAAATTTCTCCTTTCTGTAGTTTTAATACTTTTTCTTGTGTCATAATCGTAATTGTAGCATCGTGGAGCACAAATTGGGATTCAAACGCCAAAGATAAAACCAAATGCTGACCTGACAGACAGTACTCTGAAAGTCAGCCGTACGCTTGAAATGATCTGATGCCTTCCAATACTACTATTTGCATTTAAAATTCCCTGGAGCGTCAACTTTTCGGCTTAGAAATATAGCATTTTTATGTGATACAAGCTTTCTGATTCGGAGTCTAATCACGATCAGTGGTCGAAATAAGTCTGCGAAGACAATGTGAATGGAAATCGATTAGCATCGGTGGAGCGTGACAGCGGCTGTGCAGGCGATGCCGGGGAAACAGAGGCGAGAAGCGCGAGGCAAGTGGTGGAAAACCCTGCACTGTGCTTGCCCGTTCAATGTCCTCTGAACGGAGCCGATGATTTTTTTATTAGTTTATTATTTTTATTTTTTTATCGGGGTCTACACTTGATCCCCAGTATCATTGTAGAAGTAACAGGTAAAATTAAACAACAGGCAACACTTTTTAGTTTATACTTGGCGGTATCTTGGTGGACTCAGTGAGAAGAAAAACCCGGAGCCAATTATTTTAATTGCGATAATGTCATTAAAATCACAAAAAATGTTCTATGTACCTATTTACACAGAATAGTTTTTTACGGCCGTTTCCCCATGCTCCTACTTACCAGTAGAGATCAAAATCTTTATTAAGATAGCGTAACAATTATTTTTCATCACACTTGCTTTTATGTGCAGCAAAGATAGGCAGTATTTATATCATGCGGCGGTAGGGCAGTAATTACTTATTTAATTTCTACGCTCGAGGGAGCCTCGAACCTTAGTAGACCTTACGCCCTGACCCCAAATTGCAGTAGACTTTTTAATTTAATTCATAAGAAGTAATATAAATTCAGTCTGCTTTATTTCATTTATATTTTTTTATCATGACATTTTATTAATTTAAAAGATATGGTTATTCATACGTAAATGCATTGTAAATGAAAATATCCTGAAAAGTAATTATTCTTTACACTTATAGGATTTATTCGAGATACTCAAAAGTTTGTGAACATTTATATGACGTTGTTAAGTCTAATTTCCTTTTTTTTTTCGACTTTCTCGCAAGTGTGATTAAAAACATTATATGCCACGCAGGCAGAGCAACAGTTACAATATTCGGGCCTTTAATTTCCAAATGTCCATCTGTTCGTAATTGCCTGCTTACCTCTTATGACATAATGTACTAAATTCAAGTTGTGACGATTGTTTAAACACAAGTTGTCAAGCTTTAGATTGAAATAACTGAATGTAATGAAACGCAACGTTGCGTTGTTTGTGTCGACAATTTGCCAAGCAAAGAGAATGATGCTTTTTATTTTCAGACGACTTCCCGTGCGACACCCATATCTACTGCCTCTGACCCCCCTGAACAGAGGGGACACCGACTGTGGACTTATTGTTTATCGTCAAATTCTGAAAATAATAATGATGATCGATATCCACCACAAAATTTCTCTACTGTGATTTTCTTTATCGCGTGAAAATTGGACTCCAGGGCATTATCATTCATCCCCCTATTTGCGAAGGCCAGGTTTTTAGGTGTCAAAAAATATAAGAGCGCGTCGCATTCTTTTCTTCACTATGTAACTGTGTATTAAAACCCATATGGTTTTTTTTTCGAGTATGAATTAAATATTAAAACCCAACCTGCTTTTTTTCTATGCTTCATTCAAAGCGTAGATTCCGGCTTGTCAGCCGTCTTATTGGTTTCCTCAACCAATGGCCACATTAGTAAACAAACAAAAAATAAAAACAACCATCACTTAGATATTGTGTATAGCACGGACATGATAATTGTTCGTTATTATCTTCCATCGTATCGTGGAATACCGCACTCGGCTCGCTGCGCATAATCTGCATAGTAATTAATAACACTCGACATCACATGTATCTGTGCTTTGAAAACATCATAATTCGCACCACCCATTAGTGTTTAAACTCGATTTCCTTATTTCCCACGACTCGGCTGGGGCAAATCAGCCCAACGATACATCAAGAACATATTCAATCAAAGAACGCATTTGTATAAGTGAGGATTTTGTAAAGATAAAGAAACTTCACTGTAAACTAGCCGTAGTCAAAAGTCTCTTAACATTGGACTATTATAACACAGAACATATATAAAAATCTTATAAAGGTCCCTAATAATGGATACAGTATTGTGCGATGCCGCGATATTTAAATGGTAATATAATACTCTCGCTCAAGTGTACACACAATTATTATGTACAGGTTAACGACAATGGGTGTAATTCAGACACTGTATATAATCATTCTATACAATATCGGGCTTCTTTAGGCAATGTCTCAAGTCACGCTATTGACACATACATATTCTCCATATCACATGTAGTATAGTTATTTTTACACAAAATTGTAACGGGGAGACTGGACATCTATGACACCGATCTAGTTGCCTAGTATATTCTCTCCTATTTATTTGATATTCAGTAGGTCAATGTATTCAGTTTATATTTGTAATGGCTTCCTTTTTGAGTCAATAAATATCTATCTTATTGTTAAAAACACTTATCGAGTAACGGTTTAGTACCTGTACATAAGAATAGTAACACGATTATGAGTACATAAGGTCGGTGTCCTTGACACGGGCCGTGGAAACCTGCGGTGCGGGCGCAAACCGGTCTGCACTCATCACATGCCGCGTACCGGCGTGATATCGTCAAATACATAATTACCGTTGTTTATGATTCACATAATAATATTATGGTTTGTAGTCAATTAGCAAATCTATTTTTTGAGATATATAGGCAAAGATTTAACCGCAATCTCACCTGATATTGAGATTAGTACTTTTTAGCAAGATTGTGTTAAATTCCCACTTACAACTGAATTAAACAACGCCTATGTTTATGTACTAAATGCAAAATGAGATGGAGAATGCATGACGAGAGAAATTTAGTAGAAAGACTTGCGTATCTGTTTAGATACTGAAGTAGATAAGTACTATTTCGGCAGGTACTACTTAGACGTAAACATAGAACGCATTATGAACTGAATGCGTAAAACGTTGAATGTGTTTAATCTCTTGACTTAAGATATTGATAAAAAATACCACAAGCTCCTGCTACTTCAGTGTAAAAGGTCACTTAAAATTTAAATTCATCTCTTAAGTCGCATGTGATAAGAATGGTCCAAAGTCCAAAGCGTCAAAATCCTGATGTGCCCTTGATTGCACCTTCGCCATCTATACATATATTGATGATGTTGAAACACAAAGGTCATGACCTCGTTGTTATAACGGCGACAAAAAACATAATCACTTTTATTCTACATTAAACAATGAAAAGTAACGTAAACTCAAAAGAGATTTCCCTCAATTTCTCTACAATATAAGGACAAATTATTGTATATTTCAATAATTTTCCTTTCATTTTCTACGGAAGGAAGTTCCTAGTTAGTAAACCACACGTTATGTGTTTATTACGAAATAACCCAATTGCGTACGAATTTAAGGAAGCAAATGACTGTCTATTTAAACAACGTCAATTGAGAAATTAATAGTGATCTAAGTTGTAATATATTACATTCAACACTGCAATACTGTGGTGAAACAGGTAAAACCAAAAGCGTGCGCGGAAACATATGGAACCTATTTATTAAGGAAGCTAAGGCGGCGATCATGGGAAATGTGACGACACGGCTCAATTATTCGCCTTTACTTTTTAGTTACTCAATTATTTTTGTATTATGTGTAAGACAATGTAAGCATTACTCATTTGCCCGCGGAGGTGGAAACCGGCTCGTGCCAAAAACAAGTTCGGCTTTACTCGAGGAAGATGAATGATGCTGGGGAAAAATTTTATTGGTCATCAACTCGGAACTATTGTTTATTTGTACCTAATACCTAATATAGAGCTTTCCCAATTTAGTCAAATCTTGAAGTAAGTTTTATTGAAAATTACGAATATTACGTATTGTTAACCTCGTTATTCGCAATGGATCAATCGTGAGTATTGTAGGATTAAGCAACCTTGTATAATATTTAACTAAAGTTTTCCATAGGCGCAAATAGCACTTGGGTGCAACATAACACAACGTACGTCAGTGAAACTCTTGAGGCCACGCCTCCGCCCGCGCCGCAGCTGCTGTGATGTCAACGACGCTGTTCTCTATCGCCCGTTGACAGCTGTCACAAGTGCCGTTATCGGCAAACCCTTGGGTTTTTCGCGTAAAACACCGGATTCACGGTTTCCCCTCGGCGAGCGGCGGCACGCGCTTTCCTGCGGCAATCCCACGCAAATACGCACGCGCCCGCGCCGCCGCCGCACGCCGCGCCGAGTGGCGCGTGCCGCTGCCGTTTGCAACTTTGCCGCCTTAACATCGACGCTGCGAGTAGCGAGGCTCCTCATAAATGTATTAATAATAGATAATCAACACAACCCATTTATACGTTTCACTGTTGGGCACGGGTATCCCTCAGTTGAGGGTTTATAACTTTAAAATATAACTTTATATAACCGTTAAGGCCATATAACTTTAAAGAGATTGTTATTTAAAGATGAGACAAACACAAAAGTTAGTTAGTTTTAATGTGCAATATAGAATAATTTCATCCGATTATTTACTTTTTTTCGGTAAATATAGGTAGGTGCATAAAATGCATAAAATGCACCCATGGATAGGTAACCTACCCTTGGGTGCATTTTATGTAGGGATCCTACATAGGAAGAAATATACTTCCTAAAATAATTACCACTTTTACTTATTAACCAATACTTTCATTGTATACATATGTACAATTATAAGTATAGACACGAAAAGCTTAAAAATTCCAGTTTAAACCATTCTCCAAATGTTAATACATTAATGACCTGCGAGACGCCACAAATGCTCTGCAATTAAGTTATAATCTGCTTGGGAAAAACGATATTCTTGTAAAACTTGTTGATCTCCTGACGCGATCGCGGCCGTGGTAACATCGTGAGACTGAATGATGTGGACCGGTCGGCTGCCGGCACGTTCTGCACGTGCTTGGAATCTATACAATGATAATAATATGACGTGGGGTTATAACCTACAACGTTATGTTGTGTCACTGGGTTATTTGTGTCATGTTAGCAACGCCTTGTAATTTTACGATGATGCAGATGAAGAAGTGTTGTATTCACTAAATATAATTAAGACACGTTTAGAACCAAAAGGTAATACATATTATATCGTAACGCAAATACTCAAAAGCTGTTCCTTCCCTGAACTTTTTCGCAGAATGTTATGGCTCTCTACTAAGAATGTTATAAAATCACAAATGAATAGGCGGAGCTGATCATTGGCGGCTGGCAGTTCCCAGAAAATTTTCGGCTTAATGCAAAGTTAAAAAGGAAACGGAGCGGCGTATTTATATTATTATATATTATTAATTTCAATATAGTATTAGAAAGTATGCTCCGATAAATTCATGGTCATAATAAACTTATCGTTCCTATTTGTTCGTCAACCAAAAGAGTGAGGGTCCTATATTGGCAATGGCCGGCGGCGCGGTGGTGCGGCGGCTAGGTCGTTGACAGGGGTGCAGCTCTAAGGCGTGTTTACATAGGGGTCAACTGCCGCCTTTGAAACTACTTCGCCTTGCCGAGGCGGTTGCCGCCTTTACCGAAATGACGTATAAAATCTGATTCTGATGGTAGGTAATCCCCGAACCTACACGCGCACGCACATCATCATGATGCGGGTGTGACACGCCGCCTCGGCATGATCAAACTTGTTTAGTCGACGGTCACTTGTCGAAGACAACCGAGTCGCCTGACAGTCATTACACTTTGTGTCAACTGGGCTCACTTTGACAGCGAACTACGGTCGTCAAACGATTCAAATTGTTGACTGCGGCCTCGGCCTTGCGGCGGCCAAGTGACGGCGACTTGTCGAATGATGCAATTTACCCACGACGCTAGTATTCCGCCAGAACCGCGTTAAAAGAGGCGCCACTCATCATCTCAGGTAGTACTTGGCAGTACTCCTTTGATTCGTAGCTCTAGCTAATGCGTCAACTTTATTTGTCTATCTATATATTGTTTCAACTACAGCTTAACACACTTAACATTTAGGTATACCTATAGATTATTATAATAATACAAGACTAGTGTGTGAGCCAATTACAGCCGAACACATAATTGTCATAATCACTTAAAAACCACATAATGTGTCCTTGTGACAGGGCAAACTGTCAAAATCTATGTCAAGGTCTGCACGACTATTCAGGGTATTGCTGTTGGAAAGCATCCTGGACACCGGGGAATGGCTCATTAAATTTGTCCTGGAAAAGGGCACGTGAAAAGGTTTGCTGAGTTGCCTCCTTGACTTGGGACGAACTTTGCACCTGAAATAACAATACCTCTGACATGTCTCCAGAATAGGTATGCTTTATCTACACGGGGCTTTCCATTCCCATTAAATCGGAATTTAACTACAAAATTACCAGATAGGTATCAGATGCAAACTCCCTTTTTTGTGAAAACTATGTTCTTACACTTAATGAACTCACTGAACCTTACAGAACCTCACTGATAAACAATCGTATTTATATCATACTACGCACGAGAAGGAAATCTCCAAATGGTGGTCACCCCAGTAACGTCTATGGGTGGCATTTCCGTTCTTTCAACTGCATCTCTGTGTCTGCGCCGGCGGCAGCAACCGCTGGGACGGCGCCATCACACAAATTAACAGGCCCACCATACATTTTACTTCGCGCACTTCTTCGAAATACGAATTTTTGATCCCTTTTTAACAACTTTAATTATAACGTGCTAAAAATTAGGAGGCAAGTTAACACAAATAGGTAAGGTTTACAATGGCTCAAAAAAGCTTCCGTGAAGAAAAGCAGTTTTGGGCGAATGATAATCTAACTGTCAAAAGGGAATAGATTGCATTTGAGTGCAGCGAATGCAATTTTACAAGTTTCGGAGAAAGGGGGTTAAGAGAAATCGCATCTGGGAACTTTTTCATTCCAATTGATCAATGCATTTGCCGATTTCGTTTGAGGCATTTCGCAATAATTTTTGGAGTCCGTCTACAATGAGTCATTCTACAGTTGCCTTCACTTTTTATAATATTTTTAAACAGAAATTTTAGTATTATTTAGATGACGACTTGTTCGGAAACCCGTGATTAAGGAAATATTCCGAGTGAATGTCCGTCAGATAAGTTTCGTAAATTCGTATTTGAGAGATCAGTTTAGTGTTCCCTCTACAAGTATATTTTATAAGATTGATCCGTCTGCAATATTCCGGTCGGGAGAGCATACGCGTATAAAGCTATGGGAGAAGCTATACCGTACTTGTGGGTTTTTTGCTGACCACTACAGCGTGCTTTTTACCCGCCACGGTGATACCATACGCATGAGCATGGTTACGTATTTTACGTATTTGTAAGTGGGTAAGTTTGTTTATGAGTACTCCTAGCCTAGACATTAACCTGTCGTGAACAATACAGTGCCAATAGACTTGTATTGAGCCAGATAGTGACCTGATGCACTTTACAACTTATCTGTGCGACTGGTTTCCCTTCGTTACCATACAAAACACATCAATGCTATCACTATCACGAGTTAAAAGATCGAAACGAAATTAATACACACAAAACGATACAGTTTGCATCCTATTGAAATCTGCGACTTAGATAAAAAATAATCACGACGATGTAATACCTACAAGAGTATAACTATCTAATGGGATGTAAATAGATTTACCTTATTCTAAGGATTTACCTATACAAATCTCTCATCTTAAAATTAGGTAAGTATTTAGATAGCGCTTAATTTTAGGTAATTAAATAAATGTAATTGTATGTTACATGCGACGAATTTTATATTATATTTTCTTTTAGCAAATATAAAATAAACTTTAGATATGTCAAAAACGCGGCAATTCAGTAATACCCACATAGAATATTAGCCACCCTTGAAGTTTATTAATGATAGGTATGTGTGTGTGTGCGGTGGGCTGGACATATCTGCCGAAGAACCGACAACCGCTGGGGTAAACGAGTTCTTGAGTGGAGACCACGACTTGGCAAACGTAGTGTGGGACGCCCTCCAGCCAGATGGAGTGACGATCTGCGGAAGATTGCTGGCAGGAAATGGATGCGTCAAGCCGAGAACAGGGCGAAATGGCGTGCATTAGGGGAGGCCTATGTCCAGCAGTGGATTGCAATAGGCTGATGATGATGTGTGTGTGTGTTATATAAAAAGAAATTTTCATTTGCAAGGAAAAATTAAACACCTCGGCGACATCTTGTGAAGTGTCATATATATTTTTTCTAGCCTTGCCCTTACATGCCCTTTAAAAATTAAATTTTTAGTTACTAATTAACAAACAAATTTAAATTATAACATATCTTATAATAACTTTAACTGCCTCTGTAGCCGAAAGGTTACCATGCCGGACTGCCACGCAGAGATCCCAGGTTCGATTCCCGGTTCGATATGTGTGTCCATGGCAACCGCGACACAGGGTTTCCCTAGTGCGGGCCTAGGGGCTATGTTGAGAGTGACACACACACACACGCACACACGCAATCGCGCACACACGCCCGTATCTTCTTCTCTGTATAGGCTCTTAGTACCTAGTTAAGAACATAATGATGTAATTATAATGTAATTAATCTGAGTTGGGAGGCCTGGAGACCTCAAATACAAATCTCTGATTTAGTTTAGGCCAGCTTTCCACAAAATATCTACTCTGTTTCGTAAGTTTTTTAGTAAGTACCTAGTCTTATTACTTTGTGGAAGGAGAAATAAAAGATTATTATTATTTATTTAAAAATATATATATAAACCTTACATATTTATTTATTTCACGCAAAAGGCATTTTTATTCAAAAAATATAATACAATTATTACTACCAAGATCAAACACTTAGAAAAGAAATCCTTTGATTCGGCTGGATTATGACGCTATGCCAACTAAACCTGGGCACGAACTAGTGGACCTTACGAATTTATCTATCATATATGTATAGATCAAATAGATACGTAACATCTACACCATTTGTAAAGTTTTTGAACATCTTTACACGTTACATAATCTGCACATGTTTTTTTTAAATGTGTTAATAACTAACTTTTTTAATTTAATTTTATATAATTATATAAATACATGTTATCGATTATATATTCTATAATATATAATTAGTTATATCTTAAGTATATGTTACTAATATATGTTTTATTATTGTTTTTAATATATGTATCACCACGACAAATAAGTTATTGTAGACTTTAATTTAAACCTTAATTAAAAATTAATTTAAAATTCTCTAAGCTCACTACTATTTTGTTTTGTTCTGTTCGTTTATAAGGCTTCAAAATGTATGTCATTGTGGATAACTATTTTGGCCTAAGTTATTTAAGACAAATATTGTTTGTTGTAACATGTATTTAAGTTGGCTGTTGTTATTCCTTAATAATAACAAAAAAAATTCAATGATTTGTAAATTTTCATTCCATTTATTTTGCATCAATTCTTTATTAAATATGATTACATTATTATTTCAATATATGACATTAGCTTAAGAATTACTATTGTGTTTGGATATTAATCTGTAAGCAATATGTAATATGATAAATAAATAAATAAAAATAAATAAACATATCAATTCTAATTTTTTTATCATAATTAATTTAATTCAATAATTATTGAAAATATTGACGCTATTTCTAAAAAACAAGAGTAAGTACAGCGTTGTTTTGAAGCACTAATTTGATACTAAAGAAAAAATGTCACTGTGGGATACCTTCTGCATAATGGTCTATTTTATAAGCCGAAGGTGTCAGTGGTAAACAAAGTAGGTACCTAACTGCGGAACACTAACAGACCACGATAGGTCCCTAAAATACACGCGTTTAGTCAACTGGGAATTCAGAGTAGAATTAACAATCTTATGCAAAATACATTTTTGCCTACGACCATAAGAGACTATCAATTGAATGAAAATTAATTTGTGTGTCGTAATGGTGGTGGAAATTTGGCGCTGGAAATCAATCCAAATGTAGGTAGGTATATCACGAGTGGCACCTATTAATAATAACGGTTCTCACGGTTCAGAGGTGACTGTGGATTTCCGAAAGATTAATTTATCTCATAATTTTGTACGGTCGTTGTATTCTCCATAGCACTATTGGATTTACCTTGGTGCCGTGCTTGGGCAGGTGTGACGTAGACAAGTGTGACGTGGTGGTCGTCTGTTTCCGCAGATGCTTTTCCTTCCTCCGTCTTTTAGTTATATTTTGTTGTTATCGGCAAGAAACCGCAACTATGTAGCGGGTAAACTCAAATCGTGTCATTTTATTGTAGAGGACATCTCAGAATCATTGTTCTTTTTTCGTTATAAAAAATCACCACATACCTGTCAGATCTTGTATGTAAACTTTAAGCTATGGACCGCTGCATGCTCTCGCTTTATTGTCACACAGCCATTCATTGAATAACAATAACACGCTGCACGATTTTTGTTTCTGGGTTAGCAACATCATTTTCAAAGTGGTTCTAACATAAAAAATTGAAGAAACTTTATTTCCATGCAAAAGCTTGGCTTTTGTGTTTAGAAAATAAATATTCGGATTTGTGTGTACTTAAAGACAAAAAGGGAACATCATATTTCAAATCAGCCAAATATATATTATAAACCAAGTAGGTACATTTTAATTAAAGTTCCACTGACTGAAGACACGTAACCTAGAAATGTGTAGATTTGCGAGAATATGTAAATACCATTATTTACCTATGTAAATAGGCAGCTATGTGTAAAGCCACAAAAGCGAATTTTCAAGGGTGTAGGTATTCTTTATACGTTGCTGTTCAATTAAACCATCGAGTATAGATTAAGCAGAAACCAATAGTCAACCCAGAAACAGAACGTTTTTGAAAATTTCTTTCAAAGTATTGTCATCTAATTAACAACCAAATCATGTTGGAAATTTGAATGCGAACTGGAGAACCGGGTGAATCACAAACTCGATTCTTGCAAGATTGCTAAATGTTGATGAACCGGTGGTCGCAGGTATCTTTCGAGCTTGACATTGAAAAAAGTGCATTATAGCACAGACGCTACCCACCGCATAGTATATTATATTATATATAGTATATACGCACGCACTTGTTGGTTTACTGTATCCAAATAGCTATTCCTGCTGAAAAAGAAGCATTACTTCACCATAATAGAACTTACTTACTTCAAAGAGACCACAAGTATGCGGGGCGTAAAAACGTATTGCGTCAAAGTGCTTCACGAGAGACAATTCAGTTATGAAATCCAGGAAATTATGCTATTTTTTCAGCGGCCATCCTGTTGCGAAGGCGAAAATAACGCGTCAATATGACTTACACTACATTTATTATTTTTATGAGGAAGGAAACAATGTTTAAGAAACAGATGACAAGATCTTATACATAAACACGTACGTAATTTTTTCTATCGTTCTTTCATACACCGCTGAATAAGAATGATATTATTTTGAAAAATCTAATCTAAATAAGTGTAATAGTTTTTACGGTGAATAGGCATTCGATATTATCTAATAATACTATTACGATAGCAATTTCGATATAGGTCAGACATAAATGGATAATAATAATACTATTTGCAAAATAAATACTAGCTACATTTCTTCTCTTACCTCTTCTTCTTATTGAGACGACGCTTTTTTTTATTTTAGGACTATACTGACTTTGAGAAGTATATCGAGTTCTTAGGTTTTCGCGATTGTTACACATAAGAAATGAAAGTATTTTTCCGGATTTAAATCGCGTATATTTGATTTTTCAAACAAACCGACGTTTCGGGTCCTTTACAGGTCCCATGGTCACGGTTGACGCAGTCAGATATACGCGATTTAAATCCGGAAAAATAGTTTCATTTCTTATTTGAGAAGTATGTTGCCACCTTGACTGCGCTATCCGCTTGTACAGGTATTATGACACGAAGGGCCCTAAACGCTCCCACGCTTTCTGCAGCGACGTACCTGGGTGTGATGTCAATTCAAGGACTTCCACAAGAGACACCGCATCTCGCAACATCTTCTTCTTGTAAACTAAATAAATCTTGCTTCTAGAAAACTAAATAAAGGCGTGTGTTGTAAAAATCAATTTCACTTTACAAAATACGTAAATGTGATTTACAAGTAATTTACTAATAGTTCAAATTGTCCCCATAACCAATATCATCAACGCAATCCTCCTCGAGTCAACCACGCTGGCCCAACGCGGGTCGGGCATTTCTTTTTTAATAATTTTTTTAATAAAATGTAAGTGCGCATTTGACCTCCATCTCACGTGATGGAAAATGACGCTGAGGTCGACGATGGAGCGTACACACCTAAGTAGTGCCTTATTCACTCTCGCCTTGAAAAAGCCCAAGTTATAACGTTCGGGAAACAAGTCTGCGGGCAGGGAATTCCACTCCATAGCGTTCGCCATATAAATGTGGAAGCGTAACGCTTCGTGCGAATCTTTGGAATATCCACAACATAGGGGTGGAACTTTATTTGGTCTTTGAGTGGTGGTGGTGGTGGTGGTAGGTATTTAACCTCTACCGGATTCGCGGAGTAGTAAACTAATTTAATTCCATTCATTTTACAGGTCCCACAGTCACAGCTAACTGTCAAGTGACCGTGATGAGACTTCCAAAGATTTCTAAACGTTGTATCGTAAAACGATTTACATCCGGAAAAGATCAGTTTATAAGATTTCATTTCTCTATTTTCACGTTGTTTTTTAAGGCTGTGTATATTTATAAAAAGTAATGCAATTAGATAAATCAGCCGCATGTAATTTATCGTATTACTATTGCAATAATTGTCAGTGGACCAATAAATAAATAAATGTCTTCTTCTCTTGGTACTCATTCTGAGTTGGGACTTCACTTTTCCGTTTTTTATTGTGTACAGCCGGGTTTTCAATCAATCTCTTATTTCTATGATATACCGTAATTTTGTCAAAAATTGGCTAAAAAAAAATACAATTAACTCGAATAAGTACTAAATAACGCACACATTCATAAGCCCGCATTAGGGAAGCCCAGTGTCGTGGATGTCGTGGATGTCGTGGACAGACACAAAGACAACCATAAATTACCTCAAACTCACGAGATAAATAAATGTAGGCCATACAAATATTTCTCCCGGCCCGGGTATCGAACCTGGGACTTCTGAGTGGCAGACCAGCATAGCAACCCTTTGGCCACGGAAACAGTTAAATATATAATTCATAGGTAATACAATACTCTACAAGTAAATATACATAATATATTACAATCATTCTTAGATCATTAGTGGAACCCAGTTTACTATGGAATAGAACTATACAATTTGTTAAAAGTTAAATTTAGTACAAAAATAATATTGTTAAAGTAAAATATTTGCAAATCATGTGTAGGTACTGCAAATGAGAATGTTCTTCGATAAATTAAAAATGAGCTGTTTAAATTAATAACTTTTATGACTAGAGCAAAGAATATGGTGGTTTGTATCTACTCGTATACTAGACATAACTGTTATATGACTAATACCATCTCGGTAAGCCACGACGGTTAGGCCCGAAACGGTTGATAAAACAAACATACCCGATTTAGAGAAATAAATAAATTAATCCGTAAAAATAGTTTTATTTACAATATGCAGCAATCGCAAACCATAGGACCCCAAAAACATAAATACAAGTATAACATAAATAAACATAAATATTTAAGTTATAATGAAATAAATTTACCTTATCTTGTATGAAGAAGAAGAGTGAAGAAATAGATGGCGCTACGGCAAAAATCGTTAAAAACCACGTGTCGCGTGGGTGATGCTGTTTTGAGACCTATAGGTATAAAATATTGCTCTGCTGAAGAGCTACAAGTTCTGATTTTCGATCCCCCATATGTTTTTTATATTACCAAGTGCGCCTGGTGGTAAGCTACACGCCTGTCCATAACAGTTGCAGTGCCACTCAGAGCTTTAAATCGCAAAGACCTTAGGGGCACTGCCACTGCCTGCGTCACCCTGAAACATAGGTCGACTAGTCCCGTGTCCAAACCGAAACGCAATAACGTTACCATTACTGCTTGGCGGCTGAAATAGGTAAGGTGGCAGTACTTCTCTGGACGAACTCTATCACAAGGAGCTCTACTGCTACATAAAAATGAAACTAACACAAAGGAAGTTTTGATAATATTAAAATAAATAATAAAAAAGGAACCTTAAGTATTACACAATCTTCATAAAGCTATGCAATTAAATCTTAGAACCTAATAGTCGTCGCCTAAATTCGTAAACCTCGTAACTTCATTAATGTGAACTGCTGAGTAGGCACGAAAAACAGAATTACTAGAAATAATTATACGACAATCCATGATTGTACCTTTATTTTATAACTTAAGAAGGTCTACATATTATATTTAAGCTTTAATTACCCGGTACTCATATCAAGATTTAAAAACGGGATTTCGTCCAAAAACGGAGTAACGAGGTTTTCAAATTTAGCCAACTTAGTGTAGTTGCAATGCCTAAACTAAGTAAATGAGTACCTGTATTTATTTACTTTGTTTAGGCATCAGAGAAGACCAGAGAACAAGGATCTTTTTCATTTAACCGTGTATGTACTTAAAAGCTGGTTGTCGTCCACATTTCATGAACTCCGGCGTTAGTTCCTCACCGCGTAAGTGGAATTGTAATCAGGTCATGTTGAAAGCTTAAATGCACACATGGGGTGACTGACGTCAAGAGCGAGTGTCAGTAAACGGGATTTAGATCAGAGTAAACAACGAATTCAAAACATGTGTTCGGGTAAAACATATTGCGTACGCGACGAACGGTGACTCAAATGGCATCTCATTGTATATACTTAAGAGTAGTGGTTGCCTAGTGGGAAAAAGGTTACCTCTTAATTGAATTGTCGACATTTTCAATATCTGTGGCAGCATGTATGTGTGGACTTCAACTTCAAGTGACATTCAATTGTGAACATTCAATAGCAATACTAGCAGCTTGATTTTGCTTGATTCTCCTGATCGGAAACTGCGTCTCTTCCGAGTCGAGGCGCATAATTGCGATTCACGACTGGCCGATCGGAAACTTTTGACATTTCTAATCGGAACAATAATTGATTTAACTCACAAATTAGAAAGATATAGTAGGAATCAGGTTCATCTTCTCGCTCGGAAAGCCATCTGATTTCGAGACTCGGATGGGCTACTAATCGGTTTGATTCCGATTTGAATCAAAATCAGCCTTCAGGAAGTATCAAAAATGTAAAAATTAAACACGATCATGTGGTAAAGGAATCGTTTTCCTTTGCCACAAGTGATGAAACCCACCAAATCTGTCGAAGAAGGTTCACAACTCTCTTGAAAAATGTGTAAAGTCAACAACTAACATTGGAGATCTGTTGATGATGGTGAGACAGATGTATGCAGTATGATTTTTTTAACTGACATCTCTGATAGTACGGGGAAATCCGAAACCATAGGTTAAGTGATTATAGGTACTGTCTTGGAAACCATTGCTAAACAAATTTTATCAAATTTTACCGACTTCTGCTTCTGCTTCTGTATTCTTACGACACAATAAAATGATTCTTACAAGAAACGGAGTCGGTCAGCATTTAAAAAATACTCAATATTAGTATTTATTTTTATATACAACTCAAAAAAGCGCACACTGTACGAGTATGTTTGTAAAACATTAATTGTAATGTAACTACTAACATACATTGTGAAGTAATTTGCATGTTTAATATAGAGAAATACAATGTTAAAAAATGTGACAATATGCTTTTTCATGCGACGGCGATGTGATTTCATAGTTTTTTGCCTTGTGTGTTGAATACAACAAAACATTCAAAACTTTTTCAATATTTCGGAATTAAAATTGTATTCTAATTATTATTTCAAACACGTGTAAGTTTATTGTAAATACGTATGTTCTTATCCATACGGGCTAGGGCACAATCTCAGTGAGGGCTTTATAGTATTCTGTAGCTGAGTCATAAATGGATCTGTTTCACAAGTCTTGTATATCATTAATTTACATCGCTAGAACGCATTGTTTACGTCTCTCCATAATGTTAAGGTACGTAGTGTTTTGGATCCAGTGGGCGACCGATTTGTTTATATTCATTCAATTTTTTATTTACAACTATAAAATTTACCTTATTGATTAGTACTTAAAGGTATATTTTTTACTAGAACGAAAATTAAAGCGTTTTCCCGCTTATAAAACGACCCCAAAGGAATAAAAACCGCTTTTGTTAGAAGCCACGTCGACAATCTAAATTCAAATTCAAAAATATTCATATTTTATAGATAAGCAATTTACACTTCAAATCGTCAGGTCGATGAAACACTGCTAGGTACTTATTCGTAAGGCAGATTCTCTTCAGAAGAATGAGTAAGAAACTCCAGAGGTTGATTTTAGTAAAAAGACATTTATTATTCAAATTTATTATTTCAAATACCCTAGAGATACACAATCTGAAAGAGCTATGCCAAGTACTTCGCAAAAGGTGCGTAATAAAATTTTTGTTTCGCGATGTTTTAACTTCGTAACTGTTAAATTTTGTATCAAAAATATCTATTCTATCTTTCTTAAGACATAATACTCGTTTAGATGAATACACATTCCACACCGGGCATTCCCACTAACAAATAAATCATTTCTGACCCGGATTACATAACTACATACTCCAATTCATCATTCTGACAGTCGCCATCTATGCTTTACTCCTACTGTGTTAAGAAGCTTTTGGTCGTTGTTATAAGATATTTGATAATGTATAATTTACTTTTGAAGATAGTTTTTACGTACAACATGAACATAATATTATGTGTATTAATCTATATATCTCAATTTCTGGTAGGTTTTACCTTTATGTAAATTTCCTGGGAATTCTGAAATGAGCTTGTATCACAAAAAAAATCGACCGTGCCGTTTGCCAGCCCTGTGGAACTTTATTTCGACTCAGTACTGACGCTGGTATTGCACAGCTAAATTGACTGATCATGTTTGTGCCCTGTCACATACAAAATCTAAGGAAACATTGAATGAGAACATCTCGAACATATCAAATTTAGGACGCGGCCCGCGACTCAAAAGGGCAGTCCCTTAAGGTTCGGGGCTGTACGTGCACCTTATCACGTAGGACCTGCTTTCTCCAAACGTGGGCCCGTCCGCGTGCGCCCGCTCTAGTGGAATGTGGCCTAAACAAAACGTTTGTTAAGCCGGCTCCATTACAGAAACGACCTTCGAATGTTAGAGCATTATGTGACCCGCCAAAGGTGTGCGTCGTATTCACCGCATAATAGAGAGCATGCTTTATAGTTATAGACTTCGCATACAACGCTTTTTTTTCGTTGATAATAACATGATATAAAGTTAGTATTAATATTATCATTTCACAAAACTGCTAATATAATCCAACTCACGTTAAGTATAATTCCCATTTTCCCATCTAGTTGGATACTGCCCCAGACCCTTGTTCTCTTGTATTTATTGCCTTTGTTTGTATTACTTTTTTTAATTTAGTTATTGTCTTTAAGTTTATATTTATCTATACTTATATTGAACTTTGTTCCCTCATAATTCGCTGTGCAATTCGATTAGATCTTTACAACATTTAATTTATAATGTGTAACATTGTAATAACTGCTAGTGAACCAATAAATTAAAAAAATGTGAACCATTAAATTAAAAAAAAATATAATACTTTGTGCTACGTTCTTCACTAATCCATTTTGTTCATTTGAAGTCTAATTTACGTAGAGACCATAAAATAAGTAATCAGAACCTGAACCTTTAAAGATAAAGAAAGATAAACTGGTGGAATGAGGATAGAATGTGGAGAGGTAGGTTAATATTTTGATAATGTAACATTCTTATCTTACGGTGGCGCACGTGCTGCCGACCACGGCAAAGCCTATGCGGCACGGTAGCTGCGCGGGAGCATAGACCTTTGCCCGGGTCGCTGCTTCTCCTATGGAGTTATTGCCACATCTGGAAGAAAACCAAGTTTCGAACATTCTCACTCACATACAAAGATTTGATACTCGGGCGCACAATCCACAAGGCAACCATCACAATCACGACTACTTCAGTACTACCCCGTATGTTCCCCATAAGCTCCTTTACGTAACACATAATAATAACCGTCGGAAGTTTAGAATCTTCCGGAGACATCTGAGGTGAAACCACTCCAGCTTACAGATATGTCGACGATATACAGTCCAAGTTTCGGTAGAGTATAAGCTGTTAGGTAGCGCTACCGTCATATATACCTACTAATAAATTTTAGTCAGTCTTAAATATACATATCTTAAATGTACAGTTTTATATGTATATATGTACATACAAACTGGAACTAACAAGTTAACAATCGGTTATCGGAAAGTGCGCGAAACCGGATTCATCCCCTAGTTTGCCATCCTTAGCGGTGGAATATTTTCTTCAAATTTAAATGGGACCAATACTGTGGTACGTTGTTTCCAATAAAAATCAAACAAAGAATCATCAAAGTCAAGTTCACAAATGCCGGAGTAATTGCGTAACATATACACAAAAAAGTATACAGTCGAATGAAGAACCTCCTCCTTATTTTGAAGTTGGAAAAAATCGTATAAAATTCAAAGACATCAGACGAACGAAGTTAAGTTGCTATTATTAGATAATATTGATTTGTAAACCGCAAATAATAATTAAATATGTATGTATTTTTCGCAATCATTCTCAATACTCTTAAATTCACTTTCATGAAAAGCCTCGACGAAGGCTTAAGAATCTTGACCGGCTTTACAAGAGACCACTAATTAATTACGACACATTCTGCCACACATATACACAGTGCTACTACTGGGTAGTACTACTGGGGCTAAGTAATTATTTTCATGAGAAAGCTTATTGGCGAAAGATCCACAAAAAGTTGTATAGGTCCATGACTAGTCCGAGTTTTAAATTTTACCCCGTACACGTCAGAGTAAAAGTAAAACTGACCCTCTGTAAACATTACAACTTACTATTTGAAATGACGCAAAGATGGTACTGGAGAAAGCTGGTACCAAACATGCGAATAAGCTTGCCTTCTAAGAGACTAACAACAATCCAACCTCAAAACCAATAATTGCCACAAACCGCAAAGCTAACAAAAATCTATTAGATAATTTTCTCGCATTTAATTATTTAAAAGTATTGCTTAAAAAATCTTACATAATGTCCGATTATCTCTCAGCTTACCGCGAAGTGAATATACATATATTTTTTGTAACAAACATTGTTTGTTACACAACAGCACGGGTACTAACCGCAAGTAGAGAACTTGGTCGGCAGTCGTCGACCCCGGGTGCATGACCCTAATGCAAAGTCAGTAAGTTTATGCGAGAAGCGTTTTGATTTTTGGTTTATTTCTGCAGGTCGTGGCCGCCGTCGGCGACAGCGCGCGTCGTAGCGGAATTCGTAGCGCTTCCGGAGTGCGTCACGTTCCCACGGACAGCTACACACGCTCTCTTACAAAACCTTTCTGAACGACCCTCTTCGTCCTACATCGTCCATTGATGGGTTAATTTTGACACTTTAAATCATTTACAACTTGCGCCAGGAATGTATAAAATATTGTAAATTGACACATATATGATTGGAATGTCCGGTTTCCAAAGACCAACTTTAAATGCCACCAAGAAATTTCTTCACACAAGTCGAGACTTAACGTTTCTACTTTAGAAACATTACATTGATACTTTTGCAATGTTTTACAAAGTCGTTTTGACTCGGACAAGAAGCAATAGTCATGAATTTAGATGTTAGATTATACTGTATAATAAAGCAAGGAGTTTTGTGGTAGAGAGTAGCGCGTCTCGACCTAAATTGGGCGCGTGCGCTTACACTTAAATGCAACCGCAGGGCGGGTCCTGAGTCAGTTTGTGGAAACTGGGTTATATAAAGACGCTCTTGGAGAATAATAAATAGAGAACAGTTGTCCAGATCGCATTGTGATTCATGATCCTTAGTAGGGGGTGGTTTGCTTTTTAAATTCACCTCCGGCGACATTCTTTGGAAATATAAGGTATTATGATAGTTAACTGGCATGTTCATGCAACCAAATGATGACGAAAGCTCGTAAAAGTGGTTGTTTTCGCGTTCACTGCATATCATGATTGTGATTGTGAAGTAATCCTTTATTATGAGCTGGCCTGACCTAATTCAACGAAACGAATAAGATCCTGTAATAAAGCAGTGATGCATATCCTGACGCTGTAATTTCCATCGATGTAAACAAACGTCCTGATTTAAAATGGACGAAAGTGTCTAGCGTGAGTCAGCCGAAACAGTCACAGCGATAAAACAACAGGAGCATAGATTTACGGCAATTTGAATCCATTACGTATTAAGAATATCGACATGGGTGCGTCACAAAGCGGCGCGGGCACAAGGAGATGCCGCCGTCGATTTCTAGCTAGTTTAACGTGCGCGCGATGCCCGCCCGGTGTGTGTTCGGTGGAAGCCAACGGTCAGGTGATTGTTATGCAGTTATAAAAATAGATTTTCTTAGCTGAATCCAAACTAATTAGCATACAAAAACCTTTCTTCCATTACTTATTGCTCTTCTAGTTTTTGTGTAGTTGAAAAGTTGGTTTAGCGTTTACCAGGACTTGATATTTGTGTAGGTACACTAAAAAAATGGCACAATGGAATGAATCGCGACGTCAGTAATGTTGTTTATGTTTTTTGTCACTTACAAGTGTATTTCTCTACTTCAAGAGGACAGGTAGTATTTCGTCATTCTCATAATTGACAGGGTTCCTTATTTGCAAAATACGAACAACCCCGCAAGACTATATTAATAATCATAAACAACACCATTTGTTACATACATGACTTTTTATAAAACAAGAGAAAATTATCAAAAATAAACTTTTCAAGTTTTTGTTGTTAGTTTAAATGTGCAAGCGTCCTCCCCGACGACGACCCCCGCTCCTGCATTTTGTATCGTACGCACAGACTTATCACTGTTTAGAGCGATGTATTTAAATATTTTTATTTTGGTACGGAAGTAAAACCTGATGAATTATTGAATAGTCATGGGACAAAAGTTATTCTTTATGATGTTAGTACCTATTATAGTCCTGCAAGGACTATAATCCTGGAAGGTATTTTACAAATAACCCCGTCTAAGTAAGTTCATAGATTTATTAATACGCAGAATATTATGTTGCGCTTGCTGTTATTATTTATTTTTTTCTTAAAACTACTTACTGTTGTGAACGAACGTATAAGTACTACGTTCCTGTTACTGTTCATCTTACCATAAGTATGTTCTGTTCATTGCTACTAAATGATAACTGTAATCGAGAAAATTCCTGATTGCCCTTGACATGTAGACTTACCGGAAGTATAATTTAATTGTAATAGGCTGTTGGTTTTCTGTAATAAATAAAATAAGTAAACAACAACAAAGAGTACCTGAAGCGAAAACAATGGAACAGACATAGTATTGCTCTGACATGCATTGTTCGTTGTCAGCAGGCGGGGAATGAATGAACTCACGTTCTCCAAAACAAAGGACGCAATGAATTCTATGGTACATTAAAAGTAGCTAAAAAAGAGAAATTACAATGTTTTTGTCTAACCTGGTGCGGAATGACGAGAGTTATTTTTGAAGGTTAAAAAAATAATGAACCCATCAGGTGAGAACCTAAACAGCAGTAAGTGAAATAGTCGCGCGTAACACATGCGCGCGCGCCAGTCTGGCTGGTAGCGCGCAGAGAATGTAAATCACTGACATCGTATCTGCGGCATAAGATCCGTATTGACTCACGCCTGATCGGTGTCTTACTCATCTTACTAGCATCAACGCAACTTGTGATTTGAAAATAATGTCTGTCAAAGAAAAAAATCAATTGAGTGATTTAAAAGCATTACTGCGTGCCGGTTTTGAAGAATAACAGCGCTGGTGAAATTACAGGCACATGGAACTTTCAACTTATGTCTCAGGGTGACTAGCACAGTGCCCCTCATATCTTTGCGATTTAAAGCTCTGAGTGGCACTGCAACTGTTATGGACAGGCGTGTAGCTTACCACCAGGCGCACGAATTGTTCGTCTCATCAATTAATATTATTAAAAAAAGCCTTCGTAAGTCAGCAGTGATAGCCAGGTCCTATGCTCCCATCCGGAGACGTTCACCACGTGAAAGGGAATATTGTGACGTGACATTATGAAGGTTCATAATCGCACCATCAATAATAAAGTGCCTTAACTATTCAAATTATAAAATGAGATTTGTAAAAAATAACGTACGTGGCACAACATGACAGAACATCAAACAAATATGACAGAATTCTATATAATGTGGAAGACGATATATTAGTTTTATTTTGTTTTAATTTATTAAATTAATTTTGCCACTTTCCCAATTTCGGATTGCGTCATATTATTTTTAACAGTGGACTCTTGGAAAAGGATTGTGAAGACCCCAATCCGCTTTGGGCCAGCATCACGGTCCTAATGATGGTCAAATATGCTAGCGCTATTTAATATTTAATAAATATAATTTGTATTCTGGCAGAATCATATTTTCTACAAAGTTGTAACGAAAACTAAGATTCTTCCACCAGGGAGAGGGCGGTCGCGACTACATCCTTGTTGATTCCGGATGTGTCAAAAAAAGAAACATTTATTTACAAATTTGCGGTTTGAATGGGACGTAACGGATTAGGTAACAGGGTCGGTTTAAGTGGTCTTTTAAACACGAATTGTTGACATGTAAACGGTTTTTTTCTTATCATGCCTATAATACAGTAGAAAAATATGTATATGTACATAATATATTAAAATGCAAAAAATGCCTCCTTTTTAAACTTTAGGTTTTAAACAAAATTACTGTAACAGAACTCTTCTGAGCGAACTAGACAGCTGGACGCCATTTAAAAAACGTGTCTGCTGCAATTAAAAATCTTGTGATACATAAACGATTAAACAAAAACTCGTCACCGTTCCAAAGACGACCCCCATTTAAATCCGCGACCAGTCGTGCGCAAACCGCAAGAAAACAGTCTATTTACTCAGCCGACAGAAAGGCTTGAAGCATCAAATTAACCTGCGGTTTGGCGCCGCCAATCGTTAATCGCCGTCGCTCGGTGCAAGCTTGCCAAAGACCGCAAGTCACTTGGACGTTTTAATCAGGTTGATCCTTTCACTTTCACTTGTTTCACACTAATTTTCGATTAAAGTTTCCAGAAATTTTGTCTAGCCATCTAGCTTAACTTAAATAATATGTCAACAGCAATAGTAGGTAACATACATATACTATTGAGACGAGTATGTAAGTTACAAATAAATCATTGTAAAGTTTTGTGTTGTAATTTCTTTTTATTATACTTATTAGGTGACGAGATGAACAAGTCGTGCGCCTGGTGGTAAGCGACACGCCTGTCCATAAAAGTTCCAGTGCCCCTCAGAGCTGTAGTATTTAGAATTATTTCACAAGGAACTCTACTGCTACATGCTACATATAATAATATACATCTATGCATAATGTCTCGAAAATTCATTGTTTGTTTAGTACAAAATTGCAAGCTTAGCTTGTTTCATCGTCTTTTTTGTGATTGTTTCTTTTATAAAATCCCAATGCCAATTTTTAAGGTTCTAATTCTGCTGGAAGTGATTACCATACTTAATGAATGTTTAAAATAGGGATTTTCAGTTTCGAACATCTGAACTTTATAAATTTTTTTACAACATTTCATATTTTTCACAATTATAGGCGTCGTACTAGAATAAGTGTAATCAATAAGTGTGCACTTAAAATAGATTTTGTTTGTTATTGGTTCGAAAATAACTATTGTTAATAGAAAAGTTTCATATTACTGTAATAAAATAACTCACCGTCATTGCTCGCGCCAGAGCGCCGAATATTCGGCCTAAGATCTGTGCATTTGACGCGCGACCAGTTACGACCTGTCTCGTTGCTGCGTGCGGAGGTAACGGAGGTGGAGTGTTTTTGTTGAAAAATGATAAAACTATAGAATCAATCAATCAATCAATTCTGGACTTGTTTTGAAAAAGTCGTTACATATAATCATTGCAATTGATGAGGATGTGGAGAAAAGTTCTACTGCGCATGAAATTGATTTTTATTTGAAAACTGTGCGCCTACATTAGACGGCAGATCCTTACAAGTGGTGGTCAGCAAACGCAAAGCAGTATTCAAATCTGTCAAATTTGCTGAGATTTATCTACCGTCTCCTGGCAGTAGTGTTTATATTTTCAGAAACAGGAATTGTTTATGAGGAACAGCGCAATCGTTTGTTACCAACCAATACTGAATAAATTGTTTTCAGTCAACACAATCTGCCACTGATTGATTTTAAATATCAAAACAATAATTTGTTATTAGAATACATGATACATTTTGAATAATATGCGCTTTTTTCATTATTTGATATTCAATATTCGGCCAAATAGTCCTAGTATTCGACCGAATATCGATTATTAAAAAAAGAGGCCGAATACGCCGAATACCAGATAGTAGCCGAAAATTCGTGGTATCTCTAGTCCAGACAGGCTCTTTCAAAATGTTAGTACATAATTAGTAAAGTTATTGTATGTATGTTTAATAGTTAACAGGTAAACAAATATAACCCATTGAAAAATGTGTTTTTGAGAATATTTTTTTATTTATTTATTCATACTTATTCATATGTATTATGTAATCAGCATAAATCGGAGGTCGCGGAAAAAATAGAGAGGAATAAGTACCAGGACTTCGACTACGACTACCTATTGCACCCTAATGCACCCTTTGTAGGCGAAGCCCTTGACCCGTGGGCTCCCGGTGCCCTTCATCTGTACAAAATTTTATTCAAAAAATTAATAGACTGCGAAACACAATGACCCGCAGCTATCTTGCTACGCATTAGCGTAGCTAGACAAAGGGGGAACGCTGCCAACGTCTTGGGCACCTTGCCGAGGGGACCCAATTTTATTCACATAATTTAACCCTAGTGTTACTTTCTACTTAATATTTAAAATTTTATTGTATATACCTGTATCTTTTAACTTATTGTCTAATAACCATTAGTAATCAGAATCACACACCCATGATAAATGACTGAAGTAATAACGCCTAACGACGGTCGAACTTCATTATGCTACTCGTAGTGATAAAAAAACTATCGTCAAAATAAAAAGTTTGTTTGACCTTTGCTAAAAACGGTAACGGTGCCTTCAGAATAGTATGCTAAAGGTGGACTACAGTGAGTAATTTGCTTTCAGTATGTTTAGTTATTAGAAAGCAATTACGACGTGGATTTTATTAACATCGTGATAGCTATGTCGAAGATTGCGCAATGTGAAATAACAAATAGTTGCAATACTTTTCGTGTTGCGTACGCGCCGACACCGACGTGGCACCATCGAGTTGACTAATGGGGAAATTCGCTCCACACATGCAAGCCTACGCTAGAGACCCGACACTAACTGAACCTCACCCGCATCAATTAACAATAGTCGCCTCTTCACTGACTGTTGTATTCATTATTTTAAAACAATTTTCATCGATTTTTTCCTAAACCTAAGCATATCGCTGACTCATTGGAATTTTACGGATCGATATGAGGTTTTTCATTTCATTATACAATCACTAATTACAGACTTTTTTGCACTACTGAAAATAAGATAAATAAATTGAATTTTTATAATGCGAAGGAGCCAAGGAATTGAAGTACACTACCGGCACGACATCAGCATCTGTGTTTAACACAGACTACATAAATACTAGATGTTTAATTAAAACTGCAGTTTGGGGCTATTCCAGACTAGAGCTAATGGAATCGGTCACATACTTAGTCCTTAACATCAGGTGCTTAAAAAAACTAAATTTTGTACATATTTATAAAAAAAAATTATTCTTTAAAGCTAGATAGATAGAATAAAAAGATAGAACTGTTTGTTTATTAAAAACAAACCGGCCAGTCGGAGAGTACCTTCGTTACTCTTGTCAATTGAAAAATATAGATTCGAAATTTGTTGTCTTCGAGTATTTTTAGCAAAATCATAAATTCATAAACAAAACATTTTTTTAATCCTTATGTTCTAGCTCTTTCAATTGATATACTGCCTCCTAATACTGCCAATTTTATAAATACGAACGACTGCGAAATAAGTGACTTCTACACATTGACTTACAAATAAATGGACGACGGGTCTAATACAAAAACCACGAAAAAAAAGTCCCAAGTCAACCTATTCGAAATTTAAATTGTAATGTCATCGCAGTATCGCGCTGTCAGTAGAACAAATGAAGACTAAAGCGGAGTGTCGCGCTCTGTATACGATTTTAGCGCCTTACAAGTGCGGACACTTTTTAGCGCGGACCCGACGTCCATATAATTGTAAGTCAATGCTTCTACATCTAAAATTATGAAGAAATGCCGTTGACAGACGGACACGTGTATATGCTCTGGTAATGTATGGAGATATAATTTCTTAGTATAGGTGAGGTGTCAAAACTGCCAGCCAAAAATATTTGTCAATTACGTACGTAAAATGTACTCATTGCAAAAATACGCAAAAGTATATTGAGTTCATCATCTCGATTTTCAAGTAGGTACAGCGGGGCGGATGTACGGTTAGTCATAGAAATTCGTAACTCAAAGCGAAAGAAAAACCAATTGTGGCTAATATAGAGATTCCAATGAGTACAATCACTTGTTTACCACCAAAATTAAAATAAATTTTCTAACACTGTTAAAAACACAAAGAAACTATTAAATCTTCGGTTAATGATTTAAAATTTCTGATTAATACACTCCCGATTAAAATTCCGCGCTACGAATTCAATGAGACGACCATAGCCAAAGCGGGTAAGATCACGCTATTCGCCCTGCCCTGGAGGGTGGCGTGACAGCGGTGGCGCAATGGGAGCAACCGGCTGGTTTCTCGCGTGATCGATTCCTACTTTCAAGTTACCAAATCGCAATTGCAAGTAAGCTATGATTCATCTCGTGTGTTTTCCAATATGTAACTAATATTGCATAAGTTGAACTAGTTTCTTAGCGTTACCGTCAAGTCAGTTTCGACCTACTACAATTATATTGCATGGAAATAAAATCTGCTCCACTTGTTACTTGCTCACCTTAAACCTACTCTACTTGTTGACTGCGCACTTTCTTGGTAGAACAACCTGTACGTATAAATTAAGGTTTCTTTCCATTTATTGATGGTACATAATATAAAACATGAAATACACCATCACAGATGTTATCTAATTTCCCAGCTATTTATTTTTTTTGTAATATCATTTAATGGGACTTGCGCCTGATGGCATTCGATACGTCCATCTATAAAAGTTTCAGTGCCACTCAGAGCTTTAAATCGCGAAGGCATGAGGAGCTCTTCATTCCGAGACACAAAACTATCAAGCCTCACGTGCCTGTAATTTCACCAAGTGCAGTAATGCTCACATTACTGCTTAGCGGCAGAACTAGACATATATAAGTGAAAACAACTTGAAAAACAATGTAAAAATGTAAAACAAATACAAACAAAAAATAAATACAAAACTAGGATCTCGGGTAATATGAATAAAGAGAATACGAAAAATCGGTTGTGTAAAAAAAAGTTATGTTTGTTACGTTTCTTTTATATATAGATTGTACTTGCTTTTTCTTAATAAAAATGTAAGTAAATTAATTAATTAACATGAACTAAATGAAAGTAACACCTGAATCTATTAATTGCTTTTTCTTTTGCTTGCTTGCTTGCTATTTCTTATTACTGGAATATAGCCCTTGCATATAATCCAGGAAAAAGTGTGCAGCAGACGAATTACAGATCTCGTTACCATCTGCTGAAACAACTATGCCTTTCATCAATTCTAGGATACTTCCTCTAACCAGTATGTAAACACGTGTGTAGGAATTATAACAAAAAACCTTTATTCAATCAACAAACGCTTTGAGTCTAATGGAACAACTAATATTATTCAATTCAGCGGTCGAGAGTCCGATTTCTGTGCGCCTTTTCTTAATAAGTTCCGTACATTTGTGAATGTTCAATACTTCTTGCTTAAGGTTAATGAAAACATTGGGGCATTACGCCAGCGTGGCGAACTATGGCCTTACTCCTTTAGGGGAGATACATGTCCAGTGGTTATTTCTATAAGTTACAAAATTTGAAGTCCATAAGTATAATTTTCAGAAAATATATTCTTGTAATATAAAAACTGTGAAGATTAAGTTAATAATAGTAATAAATAGTTATAATATCGAGTTCTTAGGTTTTCGCGATTGTTACACATAGGAAATGAAACTATTTTTCCGGATTTAAATCGCGTATATTTGTTTTTTCAAACAAACCGACGTTTCGGGCCCTTTACAGGTCCCAT
>NW_020654080.1:244727-329664 GCF_003589595.1 Hyposmocoma kahamanoa | reverse complement strand
AAAAATTCAACAATAAATACATTTCCGTCAGTCAAGACCTTAGGATACCTATTTCTTTTTTTTCCATCCTCGAAGGTTGAGACAGCGTGTCGTACAACCATTTCTTAAGGCAAAACGAGCACCGTCCAATCCCTCAAATCAAACTCCATGACAAAGATGATATACTTTATCAGAATCCTCAAACATCTGTTCTATCAATTGTAATTATAATGTCCTTTGCTGTCCTTACAGAATTACTACCTACGAAGAACTACCTACTAAAGAAATGTGTCAGGGCCATGTTTGGTGTTGGTCAGCGAGAGAGTTGTGTACCTTACCTACTTTAGGAAACTGAAGATATTAACCCTACCATCATCGATGTATATGTACGACCTGTGTTTATGTGAAATATAATCTAAGCAACTTTAATATAGTCAAAACTAGATATCCTAAAAACACAAGGAATAAAATAGAAATACGGTCCAAACACCACCCTATTACGCCCTATAGGAATTTTACAGCAGAACGATGTTCGCATTAGCACCCAAATTATTTAATAAATTACCGGACGCTGTCAAAGAATTAAATTGTAGACAATTTTAAATTAAATTACATAATTTATTAGTTACTCATTGCTACTAAAATATTGATGAAATTTTATCTTGTATTTTAACTTGATAACATAAAATGTAAAATATAGCTCTTGTATGTTATATTTTTGACTTCCTATTTTCTGGTTAAATTCCAATTGTTGTTGTTTATTTGCGTTGTTGTATAATTTAATTTTAATGCACGCAACATCAAAAGTAAAATGTCTTATAGACCTGCTTTGTTAACTACATTCATCAACGAATAAATCTTGTATTCTACAAACCTTACTTGTTTGGTTGAATTAACACCAAAGCAAAACAAATGCGTTTTGAATGCATCTTATTTTAACGCAGAGTGCGCCAGTATTTCATATGTTAGTAAGTATTTCTCATACGTCTGGCAGCCACGGGTGCGTCGGCGATGTAGCGGTAAGAGAAAATATCGGGAAACGAATCAACGCCTTGTAACGGTGCATTTTTTCATTAGTTTTATCTCTTTTGCTTACGTAGTGTTAGAGTGCCCACTCTTTCTGACAATAAAATAAAATAAGCAAGCATATTTAACCAAGCATAGTTTGCGTATATGAATCCGTACACTTGTCACTGCCGGGCGCGGCTCTTTTCTAAGATGAGGGCCTATCTCTCCACTGCACTCCGCAGGCCTAATGCGAGTTGGGGACTCTCCACATCTCGAAACATTCTTCGGCATGTAGGTTTCGGGCATATGGCATTAATGAATTTCATAAGACTGTACAAATTTATTTTTGCCACTGGAATCATGAATTTGAGTAGGCACTATTGTGAGAATGGTTGCAAGCCAGCTGCAAATAAATTTTCTACTAAAATGAAACTGCTTATATTTGACGTAGTGTATTTCACTATTGATGTAATTTCTGACGAATTTAGTAACGACATTACAATTTTGTTCTATATGACATCACGATAAGGTTCTTTTCTACCGTTTCAGTGTTAGAACTCATTAAACTGAACACACGAACACATCGTCAATCTAAATAAACCTCTACAGGTTGACGACCGAACGTGAAGGCCATGCTGATGAATAAGCATATAAGTAATTTGTTAGAGATTTATATTGTATATGGGAGTGAATCACCGTGAATTAGGTAAGTGAGGTTAGATCACGGCAGTCATTCAATTGTTTAAATCGCTCTCACGATCGTATTGCTTGATCGTTATTCTCGGGAATCTATAGGAAAAGTGAAAATTCGTAATTATCATATATAAAACAGATTTGGAACGATGCTGATGATATATCACATCTTTACGGCGCACTTTACGTAATGACCTGTCAAGGTTTAGTCAATAAGACGACATGAAACGGATAGTGATTTGACCGGATGTAGGACGCAGTGGTAGAAGAAGCTATAGATATCGATAGAAAAGCCTGTTAGAATATATTACCTTTACAGATTCAATGGTCATAGCTAAGTCAGCCGTGTCCATGGAACCATGGAATCCTGGCTAACTTAAAAATAACTCAAGCTGTAAATCACACTTTAAGCGTTTGAAAATATTGACTTTGCCGGTAATTTATGTTTTAGAACTATACAAATTTGTGAGACGCCACCCTGAACTATATTTAAAAGAAGGAGACCAATCTCGACGCTGCCCGTCCCGGTATAAAAATAATTTAATCAGACGGCCATCCAAATTAAAACTAGTGTCTTGCAATGGTCATTAAAATATATAATAAATTAATTACCTAATGACATAAAAAACGACGAGAACAACTACAAATTTATTAAAGTACTAAGAAAAAAATTAATTGACAAATGCTATTACACAATTCAAGAATATTTTGACGATAAACTATTTTAAAATATAATTAAAATCAACTATTATACAAATTCACAACTCAATTTTACTTTCACAATTTGTAATAATCCTTGTATTTTGAATTTAGCTAATTTTAAATAATGTAATTTTATTATATTTTTTTTACTTAATTCTACTTTTGACTATTTGTAGTAATTTCTATATTTTTAATGTAATAAATTGTAATACAACTTTGGATATATATACAATGTACTTAAAAATTTACACTGCTGTGCCCTTACAGGGTTCATGTTTAATACTGTATGTCCTAATTAAAGACCTATATTCATATAACAACCTGTAAAGGGCCCAAAACATCGGTTTGTTTGAAAAACAAACAAATATGCGTGATTTAAATAGTATCATTTACGAGAGTCATTTTAGAGTTTACCTCTCAGCTCCTTGTAGCAGTTGTTTCTATAGCGAAGGGTTGTTCGCTGAAGCTCAATTTGCGAAAATAAACATTGCCGACTTTGTCAGTACTCCGTATTTCAACAGTCAACAGCATCATCTACAGTTTTGTTCGAACGTCGGCTCCAGTGCAACGGAACGAGATCCATCAACGTAAAACTTGATGTGCCGCGGTCTGTACATAACGAAATTTACAATACATGTTCCCCTTTCAAACAGTAGAGCTCCTCGTGGAACAGTTCGTCCAGGAAAGTACTGCCCCCTTACCGATTTCTGTAATGTGAGCTTCGAACATTACGTGGGGGTGAAATTACAGGCACGTGAGATTTATCAAACTATGTGCCAGTGCCCTTCAGATCTTTGTGTTTTAAAGCTCTGAGTGGCACTGCAACTGTTATGAACGGGCGTGCAATGCAGCTGATGACTTGTTCGTGTCCTCACTTGGTACCATAAAAAAACCATTAGGGCGTAGCCGCTAAAAACTTAAAAATAAGAAAATAAAAAAACAAAAATATTAAATTATTTGAAATATTTTGAGTCTTAAAAAAATAACTAATAATGAACTAATTATTGAAGCTAATTTAATATTTAATATTGCATGGAGTCATGCAATATTTATGTATACGCATCAGAAAATATAAGTAGTGAATAGGCAGGTTTGGGCGCGCGTTTAGTATGCAAATCTATAGAAGACAGGTCTAATAATACGTCTGTAGTGATTCCAAGACCGGATCGACTGACTTTGTAACGATGGGGCAATAAAGGTATGGTCCCATACAAAAAACACACATTTTATTTTTTTCCTACTAAACTATTACATTTATGGCAAAATGTGATATGACAATATTTAATAAGGACAATAGGATCTCTCGATTGACATTTTTTTAGAGAGGTATCGTGAAAAAATCCATCGTCCGCAATATCGCTGATCCGACCCACTGTGTCGCCAAGTTAAGATAAATATAGCGTACCTGCCTGTCCCCAATTACGTAAATTTTTAATGTACTTAAGTGATTTCCCGACTCCCGAACAGGTTTGCCTTACGACAATGTTTTTAGGTCCTGGCCTAAAAATATTATCTTAAGGCAGTCTCCATTTTCTGTCTGTTCCCCGAAGTTTAGGTAAAAAAACTCTTTTTATTCCGATCCCTGATTATACACACACATGATTATTAGACACTAAATTCAATTTCCAGGCCGTTGGTTAATGGTGTGGCAGGGTATTTAGATCTAAATATTTTTCTGGTAAGGTTTAAATTGAATTAATTTAGTTTTACTTAAAATATTTATATAAAATCATTATTATATTGAGTACTAAATCCATCGTTTGCGTTGTCTGACTTTTAATTAAGTACTTATAAAGTGATGGCTGAATGATGACGATGAACAGACTGCCAAAACCATCGCGCAGTTACCACTTTATATTTTATTTGTAAAGTGATTTGTCCTTTCTAGATATATTGTTTCTAATTACTATTGTAATATGACTGAAATCACTAAATCAATAAATATAAAATATTTGCCTCAGGTACTTATTGTGATTTTTTACACATGCGGTTTTGCTATCCAGTATCCTATATAGGATAATAAAATTATATCGGACAAGCCAAATATCTCTAACTAATTATAGATACTATTCATTTATAATAGGACATGACAGTTTTTGGTTTTGTAAGTAACAATAATGTAGAGAGCGCAGCATAATTTATTAAAAAGCAGCTACATTAACACAACATGCCTTACAGTGAGTCACTTCTCACATAATAACCGGTGAGGTTATCTCGAAGATCTGCGCAGGCGACTGTACTCGGCCGCGCCAGACAGCGGGACGCCGCCCGCGACGCGGCGCCGACACGCGCTGCGCAATAAGTAATTATTCTGGTCTGGTAAGACGTGTTATAATTAACATATCGACGCCGGAAAGCGATCTTGTCGTATCTCGAAAAATAGGACTGTACACCAGGGGGTCTACTCTCGATCTCCGTCCGATATCTGTCCGAAACAATTACTGTCAAATAAGTAATATTCGACACAATTAAAAGACAAGTGTCAAGTATGAAGCTTTATTCGCGTCACGCGTCTGTTCATTTGGTCAAGTGTTGCTTATTTGGCAGTAATTGTTTCGGACGGATGCCGAGAGTAGACCCCCAGGGCCGAAAAAGTAATTTACAAAATCATTTTTCTTTAATTTGAATTAGTAGAAAGTCAATTTTAAAGTATGATGTATATAAACGGAAAAGCCATCAAATAGCATTGACGAAATTATTCTAAAATTGGTTTGACATGGGTTTTATACTAGTTACAGCAATTGCGTTTTCAAAACCAAGCAGCAATTTTGCTGTACATCGAAATTGTAACATATGGGGCAACAAAATACCACACAACTTTCAAGAAGTGAATTTGCTGTAACTAATTTGGAGACCTATATGTTGGTCCAGTTTATTGATGTATCTAACGTAGTGTTTAGATATAGGGCGTATATTTTGTTTTAAATTTGAATAAAACTACAGGTCTGCTACATTTAAAATGCCGTAAATATTTATTAAAATTAAAATGAAAAACTGCACTTTGTACGCTGTTATAATGAAATCAAATTAGTCTCTATCTCAAAACAAAATAACCAATTGTTCCGGCTTTATTGGCACTTCTGACCAAACAGGTACATACAGTATTAAGAAATTTTCTGCAATAAGTTGTAGCATAGTAATTTTCAACAAATCACATCCTAAGACAACAAAACTACTGTTTTTTAAGTAATGCCTTGTATCGTATCTTTCGCAAATGTCTTGTATCGGTTTTAATTCCTCCTTCCTCGCTCGACGTTTTGCCATCTAAAAAAAAATGGTAAAATTAAAATAAGTACATACAATACTATTATTTCGATCCCTCCCTTACGTAAAGTATCGTATGACGAAATTGACAAGTTTACAGGGGAGCGTTTTAGAATTTGAATTTACTGAAATGGGCATAACACGTGACTTTAGCATTTCTCGGTTTTATTCGGCAAAGCTCGTCACTCACATAAGGGATTATAAAATCCCAGATATCGGTTAGATGAACAACTACAATTTATTTAGGAAATGAAACTATTTTTCCGGATTTAAATCGCGTATATTTGTTTTTTCAAACAAACCGACGTTTCGGGCCCTTTACAGGTCCCATGGTCACGGTTGACAGTCGGTTCAGTCAACCGTGACCATGGGACATGTAAAGGGCCCGAACTCATGAACTCGATACAATTTATTTTATAATTTTATACTAACGCCGATGTGGGTCAGCAAGCGGGTAAACTAAAGTGAGACTGGGCGGGTCACGTCTGCTGCATGGTGGACGAAATCTACCACAGTATGGATCTCCAAAGACAGGAAACGACTGCGCGGTAAACCAAAGCGTCGATGGAGAGACGAGCTAGACGCGCGCCTAAAAGACTGAATCTCAGTAGCGCGAAACAGAGAAGTGTGGAAGGAGGGGGACAGATAGGCTCATAATATAATAATAAAAATAATAATAGTAACGTACTTACAAAACGTATTTATTTTATCAGTTGTATCTTGTTGTTTAACCTGATTTTTAATAATTTATCAAACCCGGGTTCGATTCCCGCTAGGACCCATTTGGGAAATGAATTTTTCAAATTTTTTTTATTATAATAAAAATTACGGGACGAACAAGTCATGCTCCTGATGATAAGCGACACGACCACCTGTAACAATTGCAATGCCACTTTGAGCACTGCTCCTGCGCCCGTCACGTTGAGACATAAAGTTGACAAGTCTCGTTTGCTTGCAGTTTCACCAGCACCCTTACCCTTCATCATCGAACCCGCCAAGCAGTAAATGGAGCTCTACTGTCACAAAAAATTGGTTGTGGTCTGGGTTTTCTGTTGTCAGACAACCGCATTTATCTTGTCTCAAACTAGACATAGAATTTCAAAGTAATATAAGTACCAATGCAACGATATTCACCCTGGGAAACTATCCAGAACATCCAGACAATAACCAATTTCAAAAATACATGAAAATATGGGGATACAATTTTTAAACCACAGGAAGGATTTGAACCCACGGCCTGGAACAATCACACCGACGTCACACAGATGACGATGAATTGGTTAGAGCGTGGACGTGGTTTATTTCAGGCCGTGGATTCAAATACCTCCTGCGTCATAAAAAAATATTCCAATATTTTCATGTATTTAATTGATAATATCAACAACTCTTGGGCTTTTTATGTGGCATTGGTCTTGATGGTAGGGATGTCGGGATCATTCGTAACCTGTATGAGAAGCAAGTGGCCACGATAAAAGGTGAGAATGAGGTTTAAATAAATAAATAAACCGATCAAGTTGAGATCTGTCGTGGGGTCCGGCAGGGCTGCATCCTGTCTCCGCTGCTTTTTAATATTTACTCGGAGGCTGTGATGTCGAAGGTGCTTGAAAACCTTGAAGTGGGAATAAGGATCAACGGCAAAGTTGTTAGCAACTTGCGTTATGCAGACTATTCTCGTTGCAGCATCGGAGACCGATTTGCAAGCAATTGTAAATAAGGATAATGAATGTAGCGAGAAAGCCGGTTTATCAATGAACATAAACAAGACGAAGTTCATGGTGGTCTCGAAAATCCGGATTTGAGTCCTAACATATCTGTAGCTGGGAAAGAACTATAGCGGATACGACAGTACAAGTATTAGGGGACTTGGGTAAATGAAGCATGGGAATCTGATCAGGAGATCAAGACCCGGATAGGAATTGCTCGAGCCTCTTTTAACAACATGAGGAAAGTTTTGTGCCGTCGTAAACTGAACATATAGCTCCGATTCAGGTTATTTTATGTTACATCTGGCCTAACGTTATGTACGGCTGCGAAATGTGGACCTTAAAAGAAGACACTACAAGACGCCTGCAGGCATTTCAGATGTGGTGCTACCGTCGCATGTTGTGCATTGGTTGGACACAGCGGGTCACGAACGAAACCATGCTTCAGCGTGTTCATATGTCCTTGAAAATGATGCCATCTATCAAAAGGCGCAAAATAAAGTATCTTGGTCACGTGATCAGGAACAATAGATACACGCTGCTACAGCTAATAATGATGGGCAAAGTGCAGGGAAAGAGACATGCTGGGCGAAGAAAGAAATCGTGGCTGCGGAACATCCGGGAGTGGACCGGCATTGCCTCTGTCGAACAGCTGTTTCGATTGGCTGCTGATAGAGACGGATCCAGGAAGCTGACGGCCAACATTCAGCATTGAATTGGCACTTTAAGAAGATGAAGAAGAAAAATTGATAATAATAACTCTGTGAATGTGCACTGTGTGTGTGTGTGTGTGTGTGTATGTATGTAAGACCTTCATGTAACAATTTTGAAAAGTTAATTTCTCAAGTTTACCGTGTACCGAGAATCAAACCCTTTCGGGTTTGAGCAAAGGAGCAAAGGAATTAACACCCTAGGATAGAACCAATTTACAAAAGTTCATTTCCCAAATTGGTCCTACCGGGAATCGAAGCGGTCGCAAAGCGGCTTTTTTCTTTTGTTATGTTGCATTTACAGAGATGTATACTTTATTTAGTACAAAATATGTTTTGTTAATTATGAAAGCATTAATTTTAACTTGGCTTTTGGACCAGTACCGCGTATCTTTTCTTCACCGGACCCCGGCGATGGCGGCGGCGGCGGCGGTTCGAAGAATTCATCTGCTATAACAAGACACTGATCAATCGGTAATAAACATTATTACTAAATAAAGGAACCTACACCATATCACATTATAAGACACCACAAAGAGATATTAAACCTTATGTATTATGTATTAAATTGGCTTACCTTTGATCTTCTGTATTTTTCATATAAAACACACAAAAAATTCGCAAACCACATAAGTGCATTCTCACTTCGGTGCTCGCGCGTCCATTGCCGTACAATTGTGAAGGAGCGTAACTAAAGGAGGGAAGGGGGAAAGAGGACTTTTATTGGTGTAAAAACAATTGTATAGGATTTGAATCTCTATTAAATTATATTAAGTGCATTTGTAGTGCCACATTCACTGAATTTATAAGTTGTAAATTGTAACTGCAGTTAGCCCAGAGCGAATTGAATTGTTGTATTTCTAACTAATTACAATTATCGAGCAGCGAATTTGCTGTATCTCGGTGAACCATAGTTGGTTGGCCACGATAAAATGCTGTAAATATTTCGAAACACTTAAACGGGGACCGTGTATCTCAACTTCAAAAAAAAATGTTGGTGTATCTATTGTGTCAAAAAAAATAGCAAATTTTTCCTATTTACACCATTTTTCCGTGTGATTCGTAAAAAATCAGGGTCAAAAATCGACGTCGTATAACGAAAAAATATCGTCGTAGAATTATGAGACCTAGACCAAAAAATGCGCAATTTTTTTTCTGATTCCAAATATAAAAAAATCTCATTTTGCCATTATTCGAGATACGACAAGATCGCTTTCCAGCGTCGATATTAGCTAGATGTTAAATAATTACTTGTTACTGTCGTAGTTTTATAAATTAGACTAGGAGACTTACTTAGCATACTTAGTTTAATATTCGATACGAATGCACTTATACTTGGTTAGTAGTGCAGTACTCAATGCTCTGATGATTTTATATTCATATAGAAGGAATGTAATCAAAATTACATTAGATATTATATATCTTATTACAGAAAAAAAATATATTTATCAGTCGATAAAATTTTTTCCGTAAAGTCCAACGCGTTTAAATATTTTCTTAATTTAATAACTCATTTGAATTGCAACTCCTCCATCACGGATAACAAGTAACCGCGAGAATTACAGATCGTTTCCTTGAGCCTTGATAATGGCTTTATGTGATCGTAGATCGACGCCACACGGGCGTTGAGTCGTCGCAACGCTACGATTTCAGCGTACTACGTTGCTTAACGTGACGTCTCGTCGCAACGCCGAGGCAGCGCATCTTTTAGCATCGCTCTATTTAACAAATTTACATAATTTTTTTTTAGGATACAAAGCGCCTGGTGGTAAGCGACACGCCTATCCATAGAAGCTGCTGTATGTATGTATTTAAACACTTTATTGATTACAATAAATAATTGACTCTACTCTAACGTTCTTATCTTACGTTCTTAGCTTATCTCAGTAAGGGTTTTCTTCCAGCTAAACTTTTTGCAGTGCTACTCAGAGCTTTAAATCGCAAAGATCTAAGAGACGCTGCTACTGCACCCATCATAAACCTCATGTGCCTGTAATTTCACCAGCACCCTTACTCTTCAAAGACGGTATGCAGTAATTCCCACATTACTGTTTGGCGGCAGAAGTAGGTGAGGTGGCAGTACTTCCCTGGATGAACTCTTTCACAAGGAGCTCTACCGGTACAGAAATACGAAGTCAAAGTCAAATAATTTATTTGCATGTCACAGATAAAGCATACATAATACAATAGTTGGGAGATTATTGTAAAATATCATATGACGCCCTGTAAGGGCTTGGCAAATTTCAGAGCGATTTTTTTATAATAGATTAATAAATTTAAACCAACAAAGTAAATTCATATTTCAAACAATACATATATTAAATTCATTCAAAATAATAATAATTTTTATAAAATTTTTATATAGATAGGATAGGTAAGTACTTATAAATTAAAAATAGGTAATACAACCTTTAAAAAACAACCTTTAAACGTCAAAGGAGATTCCATTACACAATTTAAAAATATTTTTTAAATATACTACATACTACTTTACATTAGTCTAAATACTCTACTAATGTCTTTCATTACGTTATTCAAAATTTTGATCACAGATGTATTCATTTATATTGTAATAACTTTTAAATTAATAACTGTTCAATGTTTTTTCAAAGTCAGTGTCTTTTTCTATGTCTCTAATATGAATAGATAAATTATTCATTAATAATTTTCATACAGCGTTATACTACATTATAGTTGCAAGTAGATACATAAAAAAAGTAAGAAAGTGTATAAATAGAAAATTTCCTCGAATAGAAAATATCCTGGGGCATCGTGCCCAGAATGCTGGCAACATTTCCCCTTGTAATTGCTAAACTTATTCTTTCACCGGAGGCTTCTACGAGGAGATCCGACGACAGTTCGTTCGCTAGAAGTTTAGCCTGTGGGCCCCCAGGGACCTAGGGTTACAGTTTGGCGTATTTGAGCGTTTTGCGGTTCTCGGCCGCTCTGGCCACAGAGCCTGCACCGCCCACGCTTGCAAGGACATGGGAGGGGGCTACAGTGTCCATACAGGTTGCGTCCCACACCAGATGTCTTTCTAGCTTCCATGGACTGACAGTCATACCGTCAGGCCTCTTACCGTCACTGCGACAGATGCCTGTGGGCTCGAGAACTGCTGGTATCTTAGCGCTGGTGCTATTGAGCGCTGCGTGTCGGGATATGCGGCCAGCGCTCCGAGTACACGAGAGGCCATAGTTTCAACAAACAACAAACAACAGCATCACCACACGTAAATGTAACGGTTGTTTCTAATTTGTGTAGATTTCGATTGTTTCTTTTGAAGGTTGTTATTACAGTATAGAGATTCTTATGTTTTCTTACAAATTTACATGATTCGAAAATGTATATTGACGTGAGAACGAAAATGCCGTGTTTTGTAAAAAGAGGTTTGCACGATTCCATTTGGTTAACGCTTGTTACTTAATATCCTATTTACACTTCTTCTGTAGTGTGAAAATATCTTTAATGTATGAACAGTTGCCCCAAATGATGCCATATGATATCATTGAATGAGCATAATCCAACAAAGAAGTTTTAAAATCGGCCACTTTCTTCAAATTTCTCAAAGCGTAAATGAATGACAACAATTTGCGAGCCAGTGTTTTTCTATATTTTGCTTTCAAGTGATAGTAGAGTCGATTTCCATTCGTAATAGAGTTGCAGAACTTACAGTTTGAAAATATTTATTCTTATGCGTATATGAGATTTGTAATGTTTTTTTAAATGGTCGAAATTGTGTCAGCTTTATTTTATTTATATTAAGTTCTAAATTACGGAGTTTAAGTCAGTTTGCTATTTTGTCAAGTATGAAATCTAATTTTTTATTTGTAAACTGTGTTAAAGCAAAAAGTTATCCCTGATATATCGTTCGCAAAGAGAGAGTGCACTGGTCTTTGCGAATTATATTAAAAATAATTTACAACCCAGAACACTTCTAAGCGTTTTATACAGATTAAATCAGATGTAACGTTTTTTGTTATTTCGCGAGCATTTTTTTTTTTGGTACGGTTGACCTTCACTAGCTGTTTTTGATTACTAAGATAAAATATCAACCATTCATGAGTATTTCCACGGATTCCTGTTTCATATAATTTATTTAAGAGAATTTTATAATCGACTCTATCATAAGCCTTGCTCATGTCGAGGAGCAACATACAGTATACATACATATACTTCACACCTTTTTCCCATCGGGGTAGGCAGTGACAACAGTCTTGTACTTGCTACAGTATATAGATAGATAGTATAAATATTTTCACGGTTTCGTTTGTCATCGAATATCGTTTCGATCGTCGTCACCAAGTATTCCAGGGAAAAAATTATTCACCTCAAAAGTCCACAATTAATCTAATAAAGACCAATTAGATTCGGGTGAGTATCATACGTCCCATAAAATAGTGTTCAGAGGTTGGCTTCGTTGAACGTGCTCGTCATTTAATTTATATTTACGATCACACTCGGACATTTCCTTTTACTCTGCTAGTTTTCTAGTTCCTCTATTCGCCAAGTCATCGATCACTGGAAGAATTTCCGTCATTGCAAGTACTCGTACACAAGAGTCAAATTTAAGATTGCAACTGTTCTTGCGTTGCTGAATTCCGCATCTGTCCCAAATGACTTAGTCCTTAAAAGCAAATTTCGGCCTCTAATGCAGACAATTGAGACCGAAGTGAAAAGAGAACATTTTCTGTGCACTGATGTAAACGTGGGCACAAACTTGGCCCTTACAACTCTAGAGGTTGCTCTTTATAATAAACATACACATGCAGACATTCATGATTTCCAATTTTTATTTCAAATATTTAGACCACCTGTTAAACGAGTCACCACCATGGATTATTGTCATCCAAGTACATAGAAGTCTTATAATAAATTGATTTATTTATTTATTTATAATAACAGTATTGTGGACTTACAGGTCAACTCAAACGTCCTAAAAACGACATCTTAAATATAACAAGATAAAATGAGACGCATAAATTGGAAATACAAGATACAACACTACCTAGATTTGTAATAATTTAAGTTTACATAGCGTGCTATTGCAGGTGAGACAAATTGTCCGTGAACACATCAGCAATCTGGTTGTGCGCTTGGAACTCCGCTATGGCCCGCCCCACCGAGCTTATAAATTATTATTATAATTATTATAATAATAATGATTTAGGTACCTAAGTTGAATTTTGGTTCTAGAAGTAGTTTATCCATTGTCGGTGGCACTAACAGTCGAACGTTTACACGCTCGGGCGCCACGTTGCACTCTTATTCGGATTTTGTTTCGGTCACCATTGTGAATGACTCGCGTATCGTTCACGGATTTTCCTCAAACGTGTTGGAAACTTGAATGAATTTTTGAAAGGCGCCCATTTTTTACGAAAATCACCATTTACGGACACGTTTCCGTTAACGCATTATGTGGTAAATGTCTCGAAACTCCCGTTGACTTGACCAAAGACAAAAAGTAAGAGAGACCGAGACCGACGTTAATCCTATTATGGATTTTTTAAAATTGTGTCGCATATGTCTTGTGTTTCATATGAAATACAATGCTCATAATAGACCAAGATTCAATATCTAATGGTCAAAGCTGGATGGGACTAGACGTTATCTAATCCCGGTCGAGTGCATGGAATAATAATAAAAATCCGACTCTGGTGGCTCCCAAATTCAATTGCCAGCTACGTCTGCGTCAGAATCGTCTTGTTACCGGATGTGTTTCACCCATAGATTATATCTATGGTTTTCTCACACGAAAAATAGGCGCTTTGTCATCGAGTTGCGGACACCAGCCCGTTGCACCTAGTACCAAGTATCTATGGTTTCACCACTGTGTTTTTTTTATATAATTTATTTCAATTTATCTAGCCTGATAGAGATGCAGTCGATTTTTGTAGAGTTGCCTACGTGGTTGCATTTATTGGCCTGGGTTGTTCTTGGGTGATGGCCCACTTAACAGTGCGAAATGTTCCTGTTTTTTATATCTCATCTATGTTCATATCAAATAAAAATAAATATTTCAGATAATGTTCATATCATGTTGTTTACAAAAACTTATAGCCCATAATATGGTAAAGAAGTTATCAAATAATCAACTTATAAACGAAACTTCAGGAACCGGTGTCAATCAAATTCCAATGCTTTCATATCTCGCAAGCATACGCATGAGGCTGTTGGAAACTCTCACGGATGCGACGCCTCAGAGAGGCAGCTCTCTTGCGTACTATCCCACTGAAACTGTCTGTGCCTGACGCGCTGCAAAACCATTATTGTATTGTAACTAACGCAGGGCATTGGCCGTCTTTTTAATGTAACTTGTCCACAGGTTGCATTTGTAGAAGGTTTGAAGATTGACTCTCTTTTAGTGCACTGCTTAAATAATTTTCTGTTGTCGCATCTTGTGGCTTTGCTTTGAAGCGAGTTTTGGTGACATCGCTTTAAAAGTATCGCAGTTAGCTATTTTTAGTTAGATTCTTTCGAATGCTGTTTCCAGCTTAAGGAAGATGAACTAGCCGAAGAAGTTTTCGTTGAACAGGCTTACTACACTAAATATATTCTAATCAAATGTAAATATAGGTTAGGTGAAATCGTCACATCGATTAATAAATACACGTGATTCAAGAACACGGGTAGCGGTCCTGTGCTGTTTCGGCGCTACACTAAATTATGCATGAGATGAAGGCTTTTTGTCATGATGTAGATTCGCGGATTGTTCGTTACTCTTTAGGGGACTTTACAGACGCATGGGACTTGTCAACTTACGTCTCAGGGTAACGGGCGCAGTGGCAGTGCCCCTCGCGGTTTAAAGCGCACGACTTGTTCGTCCTGTCTTGCGTCACTTTGTAACATAAAAAAGGATACTCGGGATATAAAACCAGAATTCGTAGCTCTTCAGCAGGCCATAGTTCACACCTATAGGTTTCAACTCAAATCGTCTGGCAACACGGGCCCTGCTTGCTGCGTTTGCAAGTTTAAAGACAATTAACGAACCAAACCTGATTTAAAAACATGCTTTTCTAATTAGAATTTGTCGTTTTTTGACGATGCATAAAGTAAACAGTCTTCTTAAGAATGTTTCTGTTTACGGAGGAGTGAGTAACGCCCAACTTTCAGTCGTATAGTCGGCAAAATATACGAGACATACGTGTGTACTTTTCTTGATTTGGCGTGATGTTTGGCAAATGACCGAGGGGGAGACGGCGACAGAGAAATTTGAAACATTCACATCTGACTTATGTATTCGTAAGTTCAACACGTTTGTTCAGGCTCGCAGCCATTATTAACTATATTTGGCATGGGAATACCAAATAGGTATCGTGCGTTCTTTATCCCTGCGTCAAACTTGTATAAGATAGGTTAATACGTTAGTTTAGTACATTAATTACACGTTGATAAATATATGTAGGTAAACAGACACTTTATAGCCTGGCTATTGTTACAGAGTCATCACCTTTTTATAGATAGCCACGTTTTAAAGTTATTTTAGGATTATTTATTATTTTTAAGATACGCTTGTATGCCATCATTTTATAAATTATTGTAATAATTTGCTTTTTTTTTGTTTTATGCGCCAAACAAAAATGGTCGTTTTTTTAAATAGTAATGATATAATTTACTGTAAAAATTGCTAAAGTTTGAGAAATAGCGGACCGATGTCGGAATCGTTAGTGTCATTTGGCGGAAGGAGCATAATTATCACTTGATATTTGCTGTTTTATACAAATTGTCGACTCATCAGCATCCTCTCAAAACTTCCTTCATGTCATCAGACTGTATTATTGGCTAAATTTGTCCACAATCTGTCTTCACTATGTTGTGTATTGAAGCCAGTAAATCGTTCAATACACAACATGGAATTGAATGTTAAATTTCCAACCGATAATAACAATGTATCTAATAGCCAACCAACCATTTTGGCAGAGACGATAAAGGTGAAAGTTCAGCGCATTCACACAGTAGTTCAACGGCTAAGTGCAAAGTCTAGGCTGTGCCCGGGGACTCACCGATCGGAAGGTCCTACTGCGGCTGCATTAAACGGTAACGATACACGGGTGCGCCAAAGCGCCTTCTGCCGCCTCTGCCTAAACCCCGGCCTTTATGCTCCAATAATGATTTAGCAGAGAAATAGCACCACTAAGACGTCTGATGCTTGGTGGGTTCTCTAGCAGGCTTATAGGAAAGTCGAAAACTGAGTTGCCCGATGGAAAAATCATTAATGATTGTGACTTTAACTACATATTCGCACCTATTTGAGTCGAAACCACAAGTCTGTGGGGCTCGAACGCCCATTCTTTCCACAAATAATATCCAGAGATAGAATACACCGATTAACAGACCCAAGGGCTCGTAACCACCATGTCGACCGCATTAGCAAATCATAGCAATAAAAATGTTGACAGTATCTTGGACAACGTTCGCGGAATCACAATTCCTTCTATTTAACCCTGTATTTTTTAGTAGTTCTAATGTAAGTAATTCCTTCGTTTTGTTTCTTGAATAAATGACCGTTAACTTCTGTTCTCGGCAACAATATCATTTAATAAGCAAAACCAGTTTGGTTCGATTATAAAATTGCACATATTGCGGGCGTGCTATAACCATGGAATGTAAATTGTCGATAATTATTCGAGTGCATAATCGAAGCATAGCCTCACTCTGTCTATTTTGATTGTATAATCAAAACACGTATGTAAAGCGGAGAACTATAAGTGAGATTGATTTATTTTTAATGGCGTTTTAGTTTGTTATTTATAAACTGTATCTCAGTGTCTACAAATTTAGAATCCTATAAAATTTAACCAAGTGGTTAAATTGGTGGGGAGTGGCACAGAAACTTGGAGGCCTATACCCAGCAGTGGGTGAAGTCAGGCTGTATATGATGATGATGATGATGATGGTTAACAATAAAGAAATTATTAAAAAAATTAATATTTATAATAATTATTTTTTAATAATAATAAACCATAAAAAATTAATTTAAACAAAAATATGGTTTGAAAACCATTACAAAAATTCTCATCATAATGTTGGTTGTACATTTTCTTGAATCTGGAGATACCTATAGCAGATACTCGAACGTAACAAAAAATTGTTCATGTTGATGTGTCCCTTTGTGTCCTTCGTTTTTATCACAGTAGTGATAAAATGACGCAACAAAATACTTGTATTACACCCTCAAGGGCAGCTAAGGAGCTTCCAAAGTTTTAATCAGTAATAATAATAATAACGCACACACTCAACATAGCCCCGCACTAGGGAAACCCTGTGTCGCGTGTGCCATGGACACACACATAGACAACCACAAATTACACCCAAACTCACGAGAGAAATAAATGTAGGCCATACAAATATTTCTCCCGGCCCGGGCATCGAACCTGGGACCTCTGCGTTACATGTTAACCGTTCGGCCACGGAGGCAGTTAAATCAGTGATACGCGTAGAAAAAAAACGGCTTTATTACGAAAAGAGCAACGCTCCTAAATAAACAAAGAGATTGCAAGTATCTCTGCTGTACGTATGCTTCAATAAAAAAGCTCCCAAGAATTTTTAGAAGGAAGTTTTGATGCAATTAAATCGCTACGTGTGTATACGTATTCTTCTAGCTTACTTTTCCTTTTCGAATGTGAGTGTATATTTATGTTTTTCACCTACAGTATTTTTGTCGATAATAAAAAATAAATAATCAATGCCGACTTCTAAGTGCGCTTGTTATTGACCTGTTATAGATAATATTTTACATCGTATTCCTCTTGCAACTTTTTCGGCCTTTCTTTCCCTATTATCTCTTTTTAATTTAATCTGAAGTTTTTTTATGACATTTGAGCTTCGACTCGATATGTGCACAACACCTCTAAAGTAAATAAATTGATTTATCAACACATTTTTGACATTCGTTGTCATTTAAGCACACCAAAATAATTAACTAATATGGCTATGCTTGTGCACTTATTATTAGAAATGCTATCAATATTCAGCTGCTGTTCGGTATTCAGCTTATTCGGCCACTTTCCATATTCTCAAATAGGCGATATTTTGTCAAATGGTTGCATTTTGTGAAGCTTTTGGCGAACAGTTTGGAAAAATAAAACACAATGTGATGCCATAAACAAACAATGTGTGTCAGATTCAGATTAAGATCAGTGACGATCAATGCACATAATATCTTCGGAGTCGAACATTCGGCAGCCGAATATTCGGTGTTCTGCTGATTCGTGACATATCCATTTATCATTGGATTATCAAATAAAGCATTATTCTTTCGTCTCAACGCCGCGATGACGCAACAAACCCTCGCGTTGCAGTTAAGGTCTGCGGTCGTGACGTCATGTGCCATGGTGGACCTCAATGGAATATTATACTATTTGATTGTAATTCATGGGGCGTTGTGCGGTTTACCGGTGGATTCCCAGCAGAGGGAACAGATGCATTACCTAATGTGACACTTACTCTGTGATATCACACAGCATGTACAAGGCCGGTCAATTTCAGGGCCGTGATCTACTTTGTGGCTCTTGCCACTTTGTATACACTATACATATTTATGTTGAAATTGTGATACAGTAATGGAAATTTAAGCAAACTATGATTGTAATGTAAAAAATACTAACAACATCGGATTGGTTAGTGGTTATTCCAGAAATACAGCGAATATACTTGTTGTCACTTATTTTGTGACTTAATTCTTTAAACAGGTTACATAGTAACGTGTTGGTTTCTCAACCCGCGGGCCGCACGTCAAGCCAATTCTCGAAGCGGGCCTACGTGATCCACCGCAATCGCCTAAGCCGGCCCCACCACACCCACTGACAAACTTCATTCCCATTCACGCCGTATCGCCTGCATTTACATAGATGTCATCTATTACAAAATTGTAAAAAGAACATACGTCATACCTGACATTTAGAATGTCCTCATGCTTTGGGTGATTTACCTATTATGTTTTAAATACGGTTGTATATCTTGCCAATATGCTAAACTGCTAACGAATCGACGACATCTTGGATTGTCGCATCATAGAGAATAGAGCTATTGCACGCAATCCATTGATTAATTTCGGCCCACTTTGCAAGAGTCCAAGGGGCATATGCGAGGCATAGGCATGTGCGATCATTGTTAATTAATTAGAAATAAAACTATTTGGAATCTCTGGCTCAACGCGAGTTGGGGACCGCACACGTTTTCCGAGGGCGGTGAACTGTCTACAACACGCACGTTTGCCGAATGTTTAGTAGCAGTACCTCTCTTTGTTACTAAACACTCACAAATTGTAGGTAACTCATAAATTAAAGTCATAGGTAGGTAGTCATAGGTAGAAGCCGCCAAAACTATTCGAATCCCGACCTCTCAGTTGCCGAGCAACCATTCTCCCTCTGCTGCCCGTAGGAGGCAGCTGCTACTAGATGCACAATTATAGTTCGCTGCATATTAAACGTGCGCTTAAAAAGGCAGTGGCATCTTTTAAGGCACCCACATAGAGAGTCTAATGAGAGAACTTGTTCTGAGAGAGTCAATAAGCCGCTGTGAACTCTCTTTTGTTTGAAGTAACTAATTTCAACCGTTCCATACAAACGCACTGTAGTGCGGCTGATTGCAGATTTATAATAATATTCTATTGTACAGTTATAGTTCTTTTATATCAAAAATGAACACGTGTCCACGCTAAGGCGTACGAGTAATATTTAGCAAGACGTTAAATGATTAGTATACCAATTTAACTCGTGGTACCTAAACCATATTGTGCTCGTAATCGTAAAATCCTCTATTTCTCAGGGTGCATCTCATTACTTTCCGAGAAAAACGGTTTACGCCTCTATGACGTCAAGGAGCCTAGAAGTATACAGATACTAACAGGCAATGAGCAATTATCGTTGACTCAACTCTACAGCAACGTCTCTCTAATCCGTATTTGCTATGTTACTCACATTTCTCCATGGTTTGCTTATTATGTCATGTTGTCACGTGGCTTAATGTGCCCAGTTATCTACGTGGTAGCCTTGGGGGTCGCAGGAAATGATGTAGTTCTAAAATATTTGTAATGTCTGTAATTTAACGGTCTTTTGGGCGTCTAGTGATGCCCAAATTCGGTCTTGGTCTTGTAATCTTGATCTTGTTGCATTTTTGCAAGACCAAAAGTGAGAGCCTGGAGATCTGTCGCACAGGTTAATACCTCGTATGGACTCCAGTCTAACCTAAGATTTATGTTAAAATTCAAAAATAGAATCCTGAGCGTGGCGAGGGTTTCAAGGCATGAGACGCAAAACAACTTCTCTGCCGAGCGAAACACACGACTTTTCACCTCACTATGGCGTGGAAAATGGTAGATGAAAGAAAAACAGTTGAACGATAACAAATCAGTTTTATTCATTCACACCATTGACCTACATTCTTACATCAAAAATTAGTTATCATTGTCAATTTAATGTCAACAATAATAAGAATAAAATACACCAACGGATTTATATTTCGTAAATAATGTACGACAAATCGCGTAGTTGAACATGTCATTATGTTTTTTTTTTCATTGAAAGAAAAAATTAGGTCCGTCGTCAAGTTCGAATTTCTAAAATCTTTTTCAAGCTTGCGTGGAAAAACGTTTTTGCGCACAGATTTCTAATGAGAAAGAAAGTCTTTCCGAGCTAGTGAGGTAAACTTAAACTTAAAACATAGGTAACTTACTTTATAAAAATTTGTAGCCTTCGTAGAGAGAAAATGAAGATTATTATTGTCATTGTTATTATTATACAATTTTATTTTACTCGGAGTTTTCCGGTTTCCCAATGGGCACGAGCCAAAGCCGAGTGCATACATATCAGGTGGGGTTGCTATTATTATTATACAATAAAACCACACACGTGACCACAAATCGAAAATCTAACGAGCCGGAGCGCAGACGGCGCGGTACCCATATAACATACGCTAAGCTAACTACTAATATGTTGAATTTCAATCTTAAACGCGGGTAACGCCTAACGAATATGCGTAACAAAAAATATATATAAAAAATATATATAAGTAAAAATATTGTAAAGTAAAATTTTCATTATTTGTTTGGCCTCATGTCAATGCTAATAAAAAGCAAAATTTGTGTTACATCATGCATATAAAAGAATTTTAAAATTATAAAAGTTAATTATATGAATGAATATTTCTTAAATTATATATGAAAACACAATATATTTTACTATATCTTTTATTATTTTTCCTTGAACACAACTTCGCAACAAATTGTACTCGGGTCAAATATGGCGGGCGTCGCAAGGGCTCTCATCCTTTCTTTTTAGAGTCTGTTGAATTACTTAATCTGAGATAATGAAATTATATTTATAACAATTATACATTAATTTAATTACATGTTTTTAATTAATTTAATTATCATGAGTAATATAATTTCACATAGCATTATTGAAAAAAGTAACTGGGTAAAAATAATAGTTGTTAAATGTTGAAGTCAAGTAGAATTATTTTTACGAATTAACTAGTCAGTATTGTTTAATATTTTTGGTGGAATATACTTGAAATATGTATTAATAATAATTCAAATTAACTATTTCCTTTCTTATATGTTATAGCCGCCATTCATTCAACCCGACGTGCATTCCGTTACGGCGTGAGGTCTGTGTCCACGCAACTTGTACAGACTTGCCGATGCCTTGCATCGAATATTCTTTTATTCTTTTTGGTCCCGTGACGCAGGTTCATTGACTAACGAGCGCGGAATGTGAGCAAAAAAGGGAAGCTCGTTTCCATGAAAAGGCTGTTTGAAACAACAGGCTTTTGACACCGGCTACCCTTGTGCCGTCTCCGCCCGCCAGTGACGATGAATGGAAGTAATGGGACACGATAAGAAATGGAATGTTGTGAAACAAATAACCGACAAACATAACGGAATATTTCTTATTGTTATAAGTGTCTACTTAATGCTCCTTTCTGTGGTCACTTTTAACTAACGACATACTGAGAAGGCAACGCAGGGACATCCCATCTATCTTTACGACTTCACAGATTTACTTTTACTCAGAATATGCTGCACCTAAAAAGATTTCCACTGTGTATTTGTTTAAGATAATACAGTAATATACTTACCGCACGACGCCGGGTACACAAAATTCGCTTTGGGCCTGAAAGAAATCTCTGTCCGAAAATAAGAAAATTTTATAAACAGGATATTCGGCAACACAACCATAGGGTTACATCATTAACACATAGTTACGGGGAAATAAAAATTGGCTACATTTTAACGGTTTTAACGCATTTTGCAGTAAGCGGCTAGTCGCGGGCGGCTCGGCTGGTCAACTCTCAGCGCACGACTCTTATTTTATTCAAATATCTAAGTCATTCATTACTTATACCATAGTCATTGACGCGGCCCACCGCCCGCAACTAGCCGCTTAATGGAAAGTGTGTGCTAGAGAAAGAAATAGTGTAATAAAAATAAAATGTGAGAAAGGCGTCGCCTTTTCATTTGTGAATATAATACATTTTTATCAGTGAGCGCAACCTCAGTAATTGTCTCCAAATAATCCCTTTCTTTCTCCCTCGGTGGCAAAACGTTCTTTGTCTTTCACTGTTAAATGGCAGGTTTTGTGTCGGAGTGAATGCATAATAATGCACCTTTTAGTCCTAGACTGTTAACCGCCGCCCGCTGCGCCCGCACTCTCCCGCAGCTACCGAGAAGTGCTGACGCACTTAGCGCCGGCGCTCCGAATCATAAAGCTCTAAATATTTGCGCCCATTCGTTGTCCCCGATTTATTGTCCATCCGCATTCTCGCCTCTTTGATCTTTATTCCTAAATGCTGTTATTGTCAGGCGTTTTTTCGTCTGTTTACGTTAAGTGTAGAAGGGAGGGGGCGCGGGCAGGCCGGCGGATGTCGGGAATTCAACTCCATTCATTCACAGCAGGTTTACTTGCCATTGTTGTCGCCACCGTCCCGCGCCCGCGCTTCGCCTGCTGACTCACTTTGTGGTCACTTTAACCGGTCATTGCAGGGTTTAAGTGGTACGTTTATTTTTTCCGTGCAGTCATTTCACGTTACTAACGGAAAGTTTACAATTGTTTTTTAAGAAGTCGACGTAACGTAACGCTTAACATACGTTGTTCTCGTGATGTAACACGAGTGACGCACGAGGCGCCCAACAAACGCAGATGGTAATGTAATACATCCCGTCGAAAGCGGCCATGCGAAGAAAAAGATGCAAAATTCAGAGCGAATCAGTAGCTCGGCTTTGCCGACAAAAGGGTGGGAATGGAGTTAGGTGCCAACTATAATTAAAGTTCCTTCATATTTTCTTTGACCCCGTCCGAACTTCGTGTAAATTTATGTAATTACAAGTTTCTAAGTCAACTGGAAATGAACTACAGTTTGAATCACCACATTTAAAAAAGCGAACGTTCGAACTGCTTGTCTAATGGGCATACGTAATGCAAACTGGCAACGGCTTCTGGCCTACATTTTCGCAGCGTGATCAAGCGGCCCGTGAACCAGCGAGCGCCAGCACCGCGTCCTTAGTTATATACGGTCGAGTACTGTCGGTTGCCTGTTATCGAGACGAAGTGCCTATGACCAAGTACAATTTGTCGTGTGGGAAAAGATGCTACAACTTTGTTTGATTTCCTGAGTATAGATTTCTCAGAATACCAACGAACTATAGACAATTTATTTTGTATGAAAGTTGTTGACAAAATATTTCACAAATATAAACTCGGTACTTTTGATACAGATTATACTCACTATGTATACCTAACTTTACCTGTTTACCGTAAGTTTGTTTGTTCATACGTCGTCGCAGGAAACGTCAAAATTAACTAAACATAGCTGATTAATTTATGCATTAGTCCACCGACGATGATATTCCAAGCACCAAGTGGGTTTTCTCTCAGCGGATGCTGCGTCGCGTCGCTGACGTCGTTACGTCACACAGTTCACGCCTCCACACGTGCGCGTTTTGGTGAGCCCATGGTCACGTCGTCCGCGTCGACTGTATGTTTATCTAACTAGCTACTTGCAAGTGCACGTCATCAAACATTTCCAGGTCAAAAGTAGATTAACGAAGCTTGTGGCTTTAATGAACTTCTTATTAACAACTCTATTGTGTTTAATTGTTCTGTGATGTTGTGCTTGAAAGGTTAGAAAATCAGCGTTTGCCTTCGAGACAATAGTGTCATTTTCCGTATATGTACAAACACAAGCTCACGCCCTAGTCCCACAGGAGGGGTAGGCAGAGACCGCGGAACGCCACCTTTACTCTATCCTGACACATCTCTGAAGTCTCACATTTCTTTTGTTCATTCTTGTCACTTTGGATCCCAGCCTTTTTGAGGACATCGCTGACTGGTCAATGTAAGTCCTTTTGGTACGAACCCTTCCACAACACATTCGCATCATAAATCTTAATTCATTCATTTCAAAAGTCCGTATATGTTTGTTTCATAAAAGCATAGCCAATAAATTGTGGATACGAAAATACTATTCCTATCTTTCTTAATTGATTGAAATAGACAATTGGACATCCTATGATAAATTGCAAAAAAAATGCCAATACAAACCAGTCTTACATACCAATTAAGTAATACGCTTTGCGTTAGTTCGAAGTAATTGTGACACTACTATACGTATCATGTAAATAGTAATAATGTAATTATTTGACGTTCTTTGCGTGCGACGGCAGGTCAACATCCGCGGCGGTGTTCCGCCGAAGTGTAACATGTGTGTGAGTTGCGTCATGGCGGCACCATGACCGCCTTATGACAACGAAAGTGACGGTAGGAGTTTAAAGAGAAGTTTTAAGAAATAACATCGTCACATTACATTTGTGAAAATGAAAAATAGTATTTTTTTTATGGTGATAGACATTACTTAAGACGAGGAATTAAAATAAACTAGCTGTCACTGACAGTCGTCTTCAAAAAGTCACTAATGATATGCAAAATTCATTTATGAGGCAATGTGTGATACGTTTCTGTAACAAATAAGATTCATATCACTGTAGTTTCAATCCTCGTAAGCCTAGTAAACTACATTGAAACAAAAACTTCATGCTAAAGGTTATTTATACAGCTTCTGCGTACTTGGATGACAAACATCCATGATAGCGACCTGGTTAACCCTTGCAGGTAGTCTCGATCTATGGTATTTGAAATAAGAAAATGTTTATTTACAAAGAGCAACTCCTAGAGTTTTTTTATCACTCTTTTCAGAGGAATCTAGGCTAGGGATGAGTAGAGTTTAACCGATGTGACAATTTCAAGTGTAATTTGGTTACCTATGAAATAAAAACTTTTTTTAGTTTGACTGGGGCTCAGCATATCACTACTTGCCCAACACCCATCGACATTGTGGCGATCGGCGAACAACGCCCGCTGAAATCTATTGCCGCTGTTTGTTACACAAGGTTGCATAATATTGTCAAACGATATAATGCAAAATACGTTATTATTTACATCTAGTCAAAGTTTTATCAGTCTATGTGTAGCGGTGTAATCGCACGGCGATTCTTTTTATCTTGGAAAGTTTTTTTAAAAGCAGGATATTGCGTAACAGTGTCTTTGCCCAGAGTGGATGCGTGTTTTCACGATACGGCGCAATCATTAACAGAAGCACGAGACTGGCTCTAAAGTGGCGGTCAAGGACGCGGAGAAAGATACACGGGCCTCTCTACCTCGCGTGTGAAAGCAACAAGCCAGTGATATATGTATATGTGATGTATATGCGCAAACTCGCGGCATCTCCTGCTCGGCGCTACAGCGATCTGCCATAATTACGCGCAGTGCTCCGATATACGGTCGTGATCCGGGATCCGTGTGCAGGAGCATTGCTTCGAGTCTTATGAATTTGATTGATTGCCACAAAATTGTGCCATACAAACGCATGGTCTACTTACTTGCGACATTTACTTGCAGCTTTGGAAAATTAAAAGGAAATTCCAATTCATATTGTTTGATAGAACGAATAAACAATCATTAACAATTTGGAACTTTTTTTTCCTAGGTGCTTACTCGTAATAATGTTCTGGTGAAATATAGACAAAAAATTATAGTCAACACGACCTGATGAGTGATATGATGATACCTAGTCGAATTTCCTTAAAAATTCTTGACGTCACTTCGACCAACTGTATTTGTGCCTTTTATTAGTCTTGTCGTTCTTGAAATCATACGTTTTTCCCATCGCAGACGCAGCTTACGCAACCGCTTTGAATTTTTTGTCTGCAATCTTTTCATATATCGGCGACTCGCGTGCGCTACTTATTTAATACTTAAGTAAGTAATAGTTCCGATTAGATCAACTCGCATTCACTTTGTTTTCGTGTAACAGGTTGGTCTCCACAACTCGATATTGAAGCGCCTATTTACGTGAACTATACATGACGACGTTACAAAACATTATTAAAAGCAGTTTGAGTATTGAGCAGAGGTCTACCGTCAGAGGGCAAGCCCGTTGAATCATATTCTCGGAGTCGGCGCGCGCGCAATGTGCCACGCGCCATGACACATGCGCGGTTCATCCCTCGGAAAAACGTAAGATATATTTATAAATATCGACATTATAACATTATTTACATGCAACTGAAAAATGCAAAGGATCACACTCATACGGCGGGTCGGTTTGGAAATAGAACGATTATATTTTACGCTAACAGATTAACTGTTTAAACTGTAAAAGTTTGCAGACACTACCTCGAAAAATAATTATGTGTTTCTATAATATTGGATTTAGTGCTCATTGTAGTGATAGCACAATGAAACATGACACGAGGCAATTGGAGGTATCCCAGTGCCGTCCTCTAACTAATAACGAGACGTCGGTCGCCAGCACGCGACGCGGCCGCGGGCGCGAGTCGCACGGTATCGTGCTTGCGCTCGCGCCTCAAATTTGCATAACGCTAGTGATTTCCCGGCGCGAGCGGGCAAACAGGCCATTCTTAGAACAACAATGCGGGCTTGAAGGGATTTACACTCTACTCCCTTGACATTCTTTTCAAAGTTTATGTTAGGCACATTCCGTTATTTACCTATAACTCATTTGTTTGTTCTAATACATATCGGCTTTTTTAGAATAGCGGCCGACCTCAAACTCACTTAATTCACAGGAGGATTATATGCCTTTAGGTTAGAAGAATAAGGCTCGCGAAGCCGCCCAATAGTGGAACCATTTACCCAATGAAAAGCCCAATGTTTTATTTACAACAACATTTAATTGAGTACTTCTGTTTGGCCACTACAAAACATTATATGCTTCGGATGTCATATCATGTAGGTACTCCGTGTGTTTTGCCATTTGAAATTCCATTACCTTTAAAAGGCAAAAATGGTATTCACCAAAATGCGCCGATATTTCGTACCCTATTCGCAAATACGCGAATAAATAAGAGAACATATACACTAGAGTTAGCTGATTTAGTTAATTGTAAATTAATTTAAGTATCGAGCTGGTTAGCTCACCTCTAAGATTTTGCCTAGCTACAACGAATAGTCACTTTTTGTAGAACCTTTTTGAAATTTAATAAAATAAAAGAAATAATCAATTGTTTTCATCTTATTATTTTAAATTGGTTAACCACACAACAGAAACAGCTGGTTTCCAAGCCAGATCAGGTTATGTAGTGTTATGTGCCGACGAGGTCAAGTGTAAGAGGGTCGACATGCGTGCAGCGCGACGACAATAAGGCGGCAACTGCCGCGCCTCTGATCTTGCGCACGGATTGACAATGTTGTCCATAGATGTATACGAAATTACTTTCAGTGCGGTTTACTTTTTAACTATTTCCTGAATCGCAAATCTTATCAACATAAGCAACGCGGAACCATAAGCAACCTGGTTACCTGCATTTATGTATACAGTACACATACATACGTGTATCTCAGGCGGCGAAGACCGCAATAATGCTAGTTAATAATAAACGGAAAGCATCATGCTACTCAATCCATTTACATTTCATCATACAAACGTACAATATTTCATCAAATTCTTTTTAACGTAAACGTATCCACTACCATTTGCGTCGCAATGAAACGATGTGCTGCAGTCTCGACGCCATAATAAAAGGCAACAGCACAGACAAGCTTAGTACAAGCTTTAAAATATAAACAAATAAAAAATTATTGTTTGTCTGTTTGTAGGCTTTGTCGATTAATTCTCAAAAACGTTTTTGGTTTAGAATTTTTTTTATGAGAGTTAATTCCATAATACTATATGGATTTTTATCTGAAATAAATATATTTGAATTTGAATTTGAATAATAGGTATTCGCTTTACTTTTTAAACATGATTGACTCCGATATAGAGTATTGAATAGCTCAATGATGTATTTGATCAAAGAAATACAAATAACATTTTATATTTCTAAGAAAGTTATCCGTGGGTGCTTTTTTTTCCTTTTCTAAGTTCAGAAGTTAAAACCCGAATGGGAAGACTAGATACAAGACTGGGTTGATCGCTAATATTCAACCAAAGGTAATAGACATTACTATAGGAACAAAAAGTGCGCTTAGGTGAGAACCACAGACGTTCAAAGAATCGATGAAGGCAACGGTCAAAATTTTCACGCGATTTCTATAATGTAATATGGGAAATGAAACCAAATCTACAGTTGGAATGCTCCATTTGTGTGTTTCTTAGTGTCTGGGGCGACTTGGTGAGATGGCGATGGCTTTTCGGTGACTAAGATCCGGTAGGCTCCAACTACGAGAATCGACTATTCACCTGCAAAATATGCACACTTCGCATAACAAGCTGCTTAATGATTTTGGTCTGTCGAACGACCTTGTAAGTTTACGACCTTCTCGGACGTTAAGACCGAGTTTCGACGCTAGCAAATAGTGATTCCTACTATATATAAAATAAAAAAATAAAAAACTATAATAAAATATAAAATAATCCTAACTCAGTTATTTCAATGCCAGTCTCTTTATCAATAATGTCGTATGTTCTGTCAAAAATTAACCAACGTTTATATTATTTCGTGAGATTACACCACCATGTAGTCGGAAATGAACTTGTTCAAATATCACACAGTCTTTATACTACGTACCTATACATCCTATTCATAGAAAAAAATATATTTTCAAAATTCATAAATTATTTCAACACAAGTACCTAAGTAATTGTAATCGCTTACGTAGTCGATGTGAATTCTGATTCTGATTCACGATTACGGTATAACGGCACACCGCGCACCGTCAAGGTTGCGCACGCGCACGTGTCGTCGTCGTCGCGTGTTACGTTCAACACACGAGACTGGCTCTCGTAGAATAGCACTTTCCATTAAATCGTGTTTTATTAATTCACCTTGTTGCCGATCAAAATACAATTAATTATATAATGTTTAAGTTAACTTAATGTGGTTTTACAAGTTAAAGTTTTACATTATGTATGTTTTAATTTGTTTTCTTATAATAGTTTCGAAAAGAAGTTCCAAGTGTTCTCTCGCGTCTTTCCGTCATAGAAAGTTTGTATTTCCCTGAAGTGATGTGTACTCAGTGAACCAGAACAATATTAAATAATATTGTGCAATCTGATGTGTAAAAAATTACAAACGGATAACTTGTTGTTGAGAGGTGTTTCCAGCGTGATGCATAGTTTTAATTAATATAGTTATAATATAGTTTGAATTGAAATAATCAGATAAGAAGTTGTAATTATTCGGTTCGTCGTTTTAAAATTACGGGAGTTTTGTTCTGCCCGCTAGGATAAGCTTATTACAGAAGCACGTATCTCAATCTCGACTACATCAGATGAATAGCTTGAATATACTGTACCCACAGTAACTCGTGTGTTAGTTGATTCTAGTTGTAAAGTTCTGTCATTAGTCGCGCCTTTATTTAAAAGATATTTATTTATATAGATTTAGAACAATTTTATTTTCTCAAAGTCTATATCTTGCACATTCTACACAACAACAGGTGTTGTGTAGAACACAGGTGCAACGACTGTTCATTAAACGTTTTCCTAATACGTAAAGTTTAGACGCCCGAATAATTTTAAAATTTCAAATTCAGGCAAATTAATAAAAAATATATTAATACTTTTGCACAATTATGTTATAGTACATATTAATATAATAGGCATATCTGTAATAGCGTGTACGATTCAGACCGATCGTGTTGTATACTTCAGGTCAGATTTGATGCAGTAGTGAATGAATGACGCAGTGGAATAAATGATGAATTTTAAAACTCATGTACTATCCCATGCAAATTGGCGACTTGCGTTTTCGAAGAATTTTAATCTTTTGTTTACACCAACCAAACCAACACGCACAGACAGATACCTACCACCACCTAACTACGTCACTTGCAATACGTAATGACGTCGTCAGGAGGTACTTACAAAAACGGATACCAAGTCAAAAGGAGATATAAGCATAGCAGAACACAAGCGTCCGGAATTTAGTAGACAACCAGCCCATGTGGCCTGTGTTAAAGAAGCTGCGGACAAGATCGGCCACGTTTTACGTCAATACTCCATACCGACAGCATACACTCCTGGCATAAAGATAAAGAGTATTATGGTGACCACTCCGCAGCGTATATTACCACTTCAGACACCCGACGTCTGCAGAATTGACCAAAGTTGTTACGCCTATAGGCCAAACGAAGAGAACTGTCCTGAGGAGTGCTATATATAATACTCTTTAAGAATCAACAGCCTGTATACATATAGCTATGTGAGAATAAATCTATTACCTTCTTTTTTACTCATCGTACAAAAAAGCGAATGGTTTGGTGTGAACAAGTGTGCCCAGTACAAAACAGATACATTTTGCGAATAGCCTTTCCTTTGGTAGTGCGTGTTCCGGTCCTTTAATTCTATTGGCAGAGCCATAGTCGGTTGAAAAGGGAAAGGTTTCTCCACTCGCGGAAGTTTTGTACATACTAAGGCTTCATAATATATGGAGTATATTTCTTTCTATCCCTTGATGTATCCATCCTTATTTGTATTGGATATGGTTGGAACCAAGAAGAGATTTGGCTCTCGCAAGTCACATAGTGCGAGTATTGCGAGGTAAAATTTCAAACCCGAGAGTGCTGCAATCACTCTGTCTATGCGCGTCTACGAGTACGTGAATCGGCGCCGGCGACCACGGCTGCTGGCGGCGCCGCGAGACAGGACAAATCTGCGCAACAAGGCGCATCGACATTAGGTTATGATGTCGATGACAAGGCGCCTCTTACTCGCACCATTCACACCCTAAATCGAGTAGCTGAAGAACATTTTTACTTGTTTTGAGAACGAGTTCACGAAGAAAATTTCAAACACAATTACACTATTGGGGTGGTCCTGTAAAAAAATGCTGTATGTATGAAATAAATAATACTCTACTGGAAAATTATTTTACGTAAATTGAACTAAAGCCACAGAGCAGCGTAGAAATATTGTAATTCTTTTTTACAAGGCGATGATCAACTTCGCAAGGAACAAGCAAGAATAGACGTACCTATTCCTTAGTAAAAAAATCTCGATTATGTGTTCACTAAACTAAGCCGTGTGGTTGTCAAGATTGAAAAATCGTGCCGTAGGAAAAGTTATCCCAGTATGGACAATAAAACATCGTTGCAACTTTAGTATGGCATATCAATCGAATCTACAGTTTTGCAACAAGAACTGATTCATTTATTCAAAGTTAAAGTCATAGAATCATTTATTCCATAGGTAAAACAAATTTACATTTGAAAACGTCACTTTTAAGCTACAGCTCGTTCACTACGCTGGCCTCTATGAGAAGAACGAGCAAGAAACTTTAGGGATTGCTCTTTTCAAATTAACTTAAATGCTATGGAACTTTGAAATTTGTGTGGAATCTAGTTCCAGGTCATCTTTCCATACATCTTTCGTAGTCTTCATTTTGTAATACGACTTTTCAATTAAAATATATTTAAAGTAGTTTTTAAGCTCAGTACTCTGGAATCTTATTGTAAAAACGTATACAGTTCCCCATAAAAGAGTTGTTTACCTTGGTTAAACGAAATCGTGGTACCATGAGTTTGGACTTAGCTCTAAGGTTAATATTATGGATATCTTCTTTCTTATTGAAATTATGTATATTTTTACGGGCATATAAAATGTTTGAGTAAATGTACTGTGATGCCACAGTCATGATACCAGTCTCCTTAAACTTTTCTCTGAGAGAACCCCGAGAACCTAAACGGTACACAGAACGAATCGTTTGTTTTTGCAATATTGTAATATAAATAAGTAATGTATAAAATAAATGTATAAGGTCTGCCGCTTTTACCCCACATGGGAATCCCGTAGGACATTATACTATCTAAAGCAAGCTAGTCTAGTAGGATAAGGTTGCGTTAGTCGTGCCACCGCACAGCCTAAGTCGTACTCCAGCGATATCTGGTCTCACATGCGTGGGAAGTAATATCTAGTAATATAAATTTGAACTATTAAGCTAAGCGAGTAAACAAAAACAAACCGGCGGCCGATGTTCGTGTTGGGAAAAATATGAAAAAGTAAGTGTTTGCACCGTTTTGTTGTCTCCAAGGAGCAATATGGTGGTAATTTTCTTGGTATTCGTCTATTTTTGACGTATTTTAGCATTCATTTAAGCACGAGCAAACGGCAGATCTTTTTATGTTATAACAGTAATTTTGATTTGAAATTTTGAAAGTGTCGTTGCTTAAGTCGTACTCGTGGGATATTCCTTATTCGTACCGGTACGAGGAATTAGGAATTTATAATAAAAATTATTTTTTAGTTTTTTTCGCTAAATAATATATTTGTATACAACAAAACTAACTTTTTAGTGCATTTGTTATATAATATGCCTTATTTGATTACGAAGCATGTTAATTTTATTTCATTACAATTTATAATTTATTTCAGAAACCATTTACTTACAATTTTCTTTCATTACAATTTATAATTTTATTTCAGAAGAAATTATAATTTTACTTCATTACAATTCATAGTTCTATTTCATAAAAATTTAACATTTTTGTTTTCTGTGTTCCCTTACACATGAGATTTTGGGATTGTTCTCTCCTATCAAAAATATTAAGAATTATTTGATTTTAACCGCCTAACCTTAGTGCCTGTTTCTAGATTTTAATTGTTATTATGATTGAAGTTTATGATGTCCTGACTGAAGTGTCGTTGTACGTACTACTTAGGTTATAGGTGGTACGAATTAGGCGACCAGGTGTCTAAATCGTACCAAAGGTGCTTTTTGAAAATCTTGTCAATACCTGACTCAATGACCGTTTTTGGTATTTTCATTAAAACACATTGATAGTAAAATAAATAAAGATCCCGTGGACGCTAAAGGTTTTGTTCAGTTTAAATAACCTTAAATATTACAGCGGTTCTTTCTTTGGTGGTACGACTAACGCAACCTTACCCTAGCGCTAACATCAGTAAACACACATATTCTGCGGACTCCGTATGCAGCGGCGCTTAATCCGCTGGCCAGGGAAGATATTTTTTGAAGTTGTGTTCGATTAATACGATATACGGCACACTGTTGCCAGACAACTACACCAACAACTGGTCGCAAACTGAGCAATTCCGTATAATTTGAGTACGACAGCAACGAAATACCCAGAACACAGACCATTTTAGAAAAGTTATTTCCCAAATTGGTCCTACCGCATTTGGCGCTGCAGTGAACCGTTGGGCCAACGAAGTCATCGAAAAGGATTTAAAGTTAATAAATACAAATCTTTAGGTATACATAAATATCATTTATTTATTTTAATTAAAAACAAAACATGTAGTTTTGCTAAAAATATTTACAAACTACATATAGTACACGTTTCGTTATAAACGTACGTAAGATACAAGTTAGGTATAAACAATTATAGCCAACTCGACAAAAATATCGAGATTTTTATCAAATCGCGCATGTTTACAATCATTGAAGTTCAAAATACATATATTTCTCAAAGTTACATGTTATATTTTGCAAATTACATAAAATTGGAATTTGACTTGTACTTACAATAATTACACTTACATATTATTATATTTAGTGAAATGCAATTGGCCCCAAATACGTGCATTAATTCGTTAAAGATACATGTCGGTATTGATATTCGAATTATTCATGGGAAATATTTACTGAAACCCTACAATATAATGCTAAAGCAATAACAGCCCACTGTTTATTTTCAAATATCGCACCCCTTATGGAAGAATGGCATAAGTGGAGTTACGTTACGGTTACGGAGCACGTATTAAATACAAAAGATTAACCCACATCCTCTCCAACTCTTGTAAACTCTATCGACTAATATTGTAGATTGAGTTACAAGAATTGGGAAAGATGTGGGTTATATTTTTCTGTATCTAATGGAGCAATAAACATTTTTGACGTAACTCCACTTATGCCATTCTTCCGGGAGAGGTGCGATATTTATTGTTGAACTAATGTCATTTAACAAACACTTCTGGAGATGATTTAATTTTACCTTTGATTTTACAATTTTCGCCACACGTGTGGATAGTACAATCAATTGTAATTCTTTGTTGTACTTTACATTGTTTACATAGTTACCAAACTTGTAGTATAAAAAAGACAGTTTTCAATCATTTAACCTGCAGCTGCGTGTACGTGCTAATAATGATTATTATATCTCCATAGATTGGAATTGTTAAAAATATAAACATTACGAACCATAATGACCTGCATGACAAAGGAAAGAGTTAGTTGTATGGTAGAAGGACAAATGTATTATGTGTAGGATTTCATGAACAGGAAGCGGGAAGGAAAAACATCGTGATTGCGTTAACATTGTCATAATATTTCTAAACTGGAATTAAATTTGGTGCCATGGTTTCAAAAATATGCAGCAAGCACTATAAAAAAACAATTAGAAAAAAACACCGATGTTACAGTCGAGAAAAAAGTTTGAAGCGTACAAATAAGTTTGATTTTTATAATCGCACAAAAATTTATTTTGACTTGAGGACATGCTGTGTTTTACGTAGAATACATTTAAATATGACCGAAGTATGTGTCATTTGTAATTGGTAATTTTAGTAAAGTACAAAACCGAGCAATGGTATGACCACAAAAAATGTGACCATGCAATGTGATATTACGAATCACTAATAAACTACATAATTATCGCACATATTTTTTTGGCAACCACCCAGTTTAAAAAGGTGACGTAACATGGCATCAGCCTTATAAGCCATTCGGTTGGTGACCAATATAACAAAATTTAATTTGATATGAAAAACGATGTCTTAGTTTGTTTTTATATATTTTCATTTATTATGTCCGTCTCCTAAAAATGTTAAATTCCGAATTTCGTTTCTTTATTATTGATATTTAAAAGAAACGAAGTAATTACGGAGTTTTAAATTTTGAAGGAAGAAAGTTTGTCGCTTCGTTTTCTACTTTCATGATTACAAGGAACATCACCACTAGCAGTGAACGTGACGTTGGTGCACGATTAATTAATTCGGTCTCGTATCTCAATTGCCCGAGAACGTAAAGCAGCATGTCTGTGAGTCACAAGGTCACTTACAGAAATTTACCACGTCAGGCTTTAGACAAAAAATTTAAATCTACTCTACTTACGATAAGAACGGACCAAATACTAAAATTCTAGAAAAATCGTCAATAATCCGAAGATACTACTGCCTGATAAACAGCTGAAAGTACAATGACCTTTCTATGCATGGACTCTACATTGTGAAGTTTAATTGAGGGCATTTGTGGAGTGACGTGGAGTGCGTGTCGTGTCCCGCGTGCGCTATGACGTCACAAGCCTCTACTCAATTGGAATTGGGAGCAAGAACTTAGAATTCGGGCCGGATCACAAAATTAAATAATGGGTTACAAAGAATATTTATATATCTATATTTAAAAAACTCATGTTTTTGATAGAATTACAATACAAATTTGCTTTATAGCGACGCAACGCAACCGGTTTTTCTCTTGTTTATAGATTGCTATAGCTATCGTGTATATTAAGTATGACATTGAAGATTCATAGATCACTCATCTCCACACAAAATGTAATGTTGTTGTTGTTAATAAAGTAGCTAATTTGATAATATACGATAAGGCCAAGATGATAATATTAATAACAGGTAGATATAATTACGATAGGTGCAACGTCTTAAAAAAAATTTGAATTTTCTTAATTAAATTCTTAAGGGTTCTGTGAAGCGGGAACTCACAGTAGGTACGTGTCGAAAGAACCTATTATTGTCTAAAGGTACGATTATTTAATTGCAATTGTACAGATCAATATAAATCTTCATATACGACAGCACCTGGGTAAGGAAATGGCGTTGCAACTACATATTTATTTGGCTTGTTACGTCACTGCAATCATAATTTATATTAACAATATAGTTGTTTAAGTTAGGCTGGCAACGGAAGACGAAACTCAACAATCTGAAATGTTATCTCAAATGTTATCTCAAAAATTGCAATTAAAAAAAAAATTAAGTTTTCGCCTTGTCACACAAATTTTAATCACTGTTGTTATTTTTTTAATGTGAAATGTATATAATTTATAAAGTTATAGACAAACATTTTTGCCAGAATACGTTCCTTAGTGGTAATACACCACGTATCAAAGCAAAATGACGTATCAAGCTGTCATAATGTTTTATCTAAATATATACCAAGAGATAAGATGTTATGTTAGTCATGTTTACTGCTTTGTAAGTAATATTACTAAGCAGTAAACATTTTACCGTTCGACGGTAGAGTGCAACTCCGTGTTCAAGTAAGTATTATTTTTGTGTCTAGTATAATTGAGGGATGTATTTAACTTGCAAAGTATTATTATTTGTAATTTTTACACTGTGTTGTAGATACTTTATCTTCTTAAAGATCTACATTTCCAGTATCGTATCTACAAGGATAGTAGCAATAGTTATTCGGGATCGTTTTATAAGCTAGTAACGACATCACAGATATTGGTTGTCATTAATTTGTTTTTGACTGTTAAAGGCTAACACTCGTTATATTTATACATATTAACTTACAATGTTTTTAAGTTTGTTTTAGGTGGCAGGCATTTTTGTGCGCTTAATAATTCCATAAGATTGAAATGTGTCAAAAGGGGCTGATGGGCAAGGCGTAATCAAATTGTGCTCCCTATTTACACGAGTATTAATCAGTTAATATTCGATTGATTAAATAGTTATTGACGCGGAGGTAACCAATCAGAAGACGACCGGCTTATCTTCACCGCGCCCCAGTGGCAGCATGGGCTCGATTTATAGGTATATTATTGCTGCTACTAGACATCTAATAGCTGACGACATAACCAGCACGCGCTACTGCGATTGGTCACCTCGGCGACCACAAAATTATATGAACTTATGATAACAACTGTCCCAATCAAAAATGAGCAATTAACATCCAACCAGTCCCGAAACATTGATATCACTCCGTGAATCGAAACGGGCGTTCACACACTCGTCGTTAGACACAATAACACTGCACAAAACACACACGGCAATCCAGTAATTACGAAAACAAAATTTAAAGTTCGCGTAATGCCGAGAGCGAGCGCACGACAAGCGTGCGCGGCGACTTCTGTAGAGTGCGCGGCAAATGTATTTTGCGATGGCCCGCGCGGTTCCACTCACAGACCGCTATTTAAGCCTCTGCCAGTCATCCACCTGTTATTCGCAATTCGAAACCTTCCAGCGAGCGCACGCGACATGTCGTTTAAAATTTTGTTTGTGGCCGTGCTCGTGGCGGTTGCCGCCGCGATAGTCGCCGCTTACCCCCGACCCTCGGCCTACTCCGGCCGGGAAATCAGGCGGGTGGACCTCGGGGAGGCGATTAACAAGACAGTGTGCCCGATCGTGGTGGAAATAAACGAGGAGGAGGGGCGTATTCCGAAACGCATCAAGATGGTGCGGTGCGTGAAAGACTCCCTGCGGGTTTGCCGCGACCGCATGATCCCCAGTCACGAGTGCTGCGCCCATACACACAACCATCACGTGATGGAGTGCGTGGAGCTGCGAGACAAAGTGCTGGTGAACTACCCGCAGAGCGACTCCACCGTGAAGACCAAGGTGTTCGACGTGGCCGTCGGATGCACCTGCATGCTTAGTCGCAGCTTGGAGGCCAGCACTATCCCGCCGGCCACTTGAAGGGTCGGTGGCCAAGCCTTGGAACTCAATAACGCTTCTCAAACTCGCTGCGCTGTGACTCTACGATGTACAGTTCCTAAGTTTTGCGAGTGTGAGGATCCAGTCTTAAATTATTATATGTGATTGTTCTGTAGATACTAGTTTATTTCTAATTTATTGTTGATCGGTTGTGAGCTCTCTAGGCAATCGTAGTGATAGTAATTTATTTGTTAGTGAATTAAGTGAAGACAGGACGCGCCGGCCGCGTCTCTCGTGCCGCCTACTACTTATATATTAAGTTTTCAAAATAAAACGTACTTGTTTTTCATAAGTTCACTCGTATTATTCAGCATATTTACCTTTTATATTTTTAATTTTAAACTGCACGCTCAGTAGCAATTTTGGTCTCCACCACACATACTTACTAAGTACATAGGTAATTACCTAACTGTATCTTGAGAAAAAGAAACTATACAAAGCGACATTAAAGTGTATAACGTCAGGAACAAGAGTTTCACCAGTGCAAACCAGCTCGCACAACGGCTGCTAGCCCTAAGGGTGACGACGCTCACGGTGGATAATCAAAAAAATGTAAAAAAATTGTTTAAAGTTCTACTAGTAATTGTGCAGTATCACGTCGACATACAGAACTAGCCGTTGAAGGATTTTTTCATAATATAACATAAGTATATCTACTAGTATTTTAGGTACCTATATAGTCTACCCTGCTTAAAATGCACGCGCCACAATTTGTTTCAATATTCAAAACCAAAACGCGTGATTGCGAAAGGAAAACAGCTATTATAAAAAACAGCTTCAAATCAAATCTAAAGCTTTGCTAAACTTTGGAGCGAACAGAAATAGAGATTATACTTGTAACCACGGTGGTGCAACCAGTGGATCAACAAATAAGTACTTACTTTAAATAATTTTAAACGAATGTCAAAATTTTCAAATTCGTGTATTCTACTAAAACAGTCAAAAAAGTGAAGGCAAATAATTGTGTATGTAGAATACAAAATAGTTTGTACGAAAAGAAAGCTCACACCTCGATCGCCAGATGACTTCTAAGAGTGAGTCAGAGGAACCTGAGTCACTGCATTTCGACGTGTCTGTCGGCGCAAAGGTCGAGTAAGCTCTCTTACTTACTTACGCCACGTAGTTGTTTTAGTATTTGGCTAACGTATCGAAATCTCTACAAATCACATCTATACACTCGACCGTAAGTACCCCAATAACTGAGCAATCACTATTGACCCCTGAAGGTACACAATAGGGTAATGAGGCAGTAGGTAAATTACTGTCTGCCGGCGATTTCCCAACCGCTACGCGACGTCGGCGGGCGTAGTCCGCACCCCCGCTGGGTCTTACAATCCTCGCTGCTACCACGGATTTCCATATCTAATGTGTCTCCGTGCACGGAATAGTCTCATAACTTTCATCTCCAATGTGTATTTAAACCGACCTCTACGGGCTACGACGCGCGTAGCAGTATCTCAGACAACAGCGCAGGCGCTTGTGACGGTTGTCGGTCGACAAATGCACCTAACCGTATGATCGCAAAAAGAACATTAACTTAACTAACACGATTAATATTTCTATTTATCAAAATAGGTAACAGGCACAAATTATATACTAAATCTATGGTAACAAGACATTTTTTTTTAGCAAGAAAATGTACCTAAATAATCCAAATGTTTTAATCTTCGCCACAATCGTTATTTACTCAATATTGTACATAAAAATTGGGAACATTCCCAATAGCCTTAAGGTGTTCCTCAGCAGTTCTAACATTTCCGCGATAAATTGCCTGTGGCTTCTGTCGAGTTCGAGTACAAATGGTAATAAGTATTTGCGCACTTTTTTGCGACGACTCTGGAGATGGTAGACATCACGTAGCTCCACCGGTACAATCGCACACATTATACATTAGCAAGTAATTAATATATTTTTTACTTGTTAACCTTTAACCGCACTGCAAAGGAGATGGCTAAGTCTCTATTTAAAGAATTTTTAATGTTGAGAAGAGTGATCTGAGGCTCTATTCACAGAGGACCCTGCACATGTTTCTTCATCCCAATATTAGTATGAACCGAAACCTTTTATCACGACATAAATGTGTGCTATTAAAACAAACAATTGGAACAGCTGATGCAGTTATGTATGGAAATTCAAATATTGTTTTGAAGTCTTTAGTTTTCGGCGCGTATTTAAATTCGTAGTGGCCCTAGCGTTAATAATTAGTTATGAAAGACCGTCTGGTACAATGATATTATATATACTCACTGATCTGGTATATCTACCAGACTTGACGATAGCCATGCTCTGTAAACTCTTTGTAAAATTTAGTATAAGAATGTACACGGCTAGGTCACGAAGTTCAAGGCTGCCTCCCCCGCCGAATTCAACGACCCACATCATGGCCACCCCCCTGCTGGTTACCTAGATCTCTTTTACAGTCTTGTATTTGTCAGTGAGATGTTTCCGAAGAAAGCCGCAAAATACACCTTCCTACTACGTAGGTACTTCATGTTTCTTTAGACACATTCAAAAACCTATTACCTACTACATAGATATTTCGCTTAGGGGTCTGGAACACTCTCAAAGTATATATGCTTTATAAAACCAAACAAATGTACGTATAGCATTTACCAAGTTGAAGTACCTACATACATGTATATGTATGTATTTGCCAAAACTTTTTATATGGGTTCATTAGTGTAAATTGCCTAAATAAGTACTTTCCTATAAGGGGCAACTCTTTCATAAGAGATTTTGCGCGCAGTCAGTAACGGCAACCCACAGCGTACTTCTTCATGTAAACCAATGGCGCTCAAAAACTGTTAATAACAAAAGGTTTAATCAGAAAAAGGAATGGGACTGCAATCTACAATTTCCGCTTGCAAACAAAACTGTTTTAAGACTAGGAAGGCTTTAACTTTGCTGATAGAACACATATATTATGATGTTTCTGACGAATATTTTTGTCTCTCGTTTTCTGTCATCAACTCATCGATTAAAATATTGTCGCGCCACTGACGATTGTCCCGCGCCGCAGCTGTTGATGTATTTGATCAGCATAAGAGCGGAATGGCGAAAATTTATTTTACATTAATTAAGCATCATCTTCGTAATTCTTATTTACTATATTTCAATACAGTAGTTTTGTATAATCCGTACAACGACAGGAACTTAATTTATTTTTATATATAATAGTAGCTAACCTACCTACGTATATTGTAGATGTCTGCGGATATTGTGGAGTACATACGGGTGAACGCCAACACTGCCCTGAAAGTTGAGCAGTTTGGGTCCAGCCACAGTGTGAATTTTAATTCATTGGTGGTGAGAGTAGCAACTCAAAATCTGTCGACCTTCATGAAGGAGGACTTTTGGCCGAAGGAGGTCAAGTACCGACGTTTCCGACGAAGGTAAGGTAACGGACAGCCACGTTGCATCACACGTCCTGGTCCATACGTGTAAATAAATAGAGTTATTATATTATTATGTCCTTATGTCAGTCTACGACTATAAGGTATGTATTCTGCCCTCAGAACGAAAAGTCACAACTGCTGTATAAAGTACGCATAGTCGTGCCTTTTTTCGGTACGAGTGCAGTATTTATGGTTCTTTGTAACTTTGTCATAAATAAACAAATAAATAATTTTAAAAAAATCAAATTGAGATGGCGAGGCATACTGACCAATGGCAGAATCCACTAAGTGGCGCATGAATGCCTGTACAGTTAGACTGTCGAATTCTACAGTAGGTTCATTACTTGCTTACTTTCAAGTCGAAGTGTGAAGAATGTTGGAAATTAATACAAAGGTTGAGTTCTTAAGCTTTCGCGATTGTTAACCTTAGGAAATGAAACTATTTTTCCGTACTTAAATCGCGTATACTTGTTTTTTCAAAGAAACCAACGTTTCTGGCCCTTTACAAGTCCCATGGTCATGGTTGACTGACACGTTGAAACGTTGGTTTCTTTGAAAAAACCAATATACGCTATTTAAATCCGGAAAAATAGTTTCATTTTCTATACAAAGGTTGATTTAAACATATATGCCACGTCGATTTTACGCTGCCGAACCTGGTCAAAAAACATCAGACGCCGCCGACGATTATTTTATGTCAGGCACATCTCTTTAGTAGCGACCAAAAGCTGAAGCACTAGACACCTTGAAATTACTGTTTTATTTTAAACAGGCGGTCGTTCAACGGCAGGGCGTAGCCGACCCCTCCCCGGCGGGCGTGCGCACGCGCCGCGCCGCCCCTTCCATCCGCACCGCTCACTATCACCGCATTTCCGGTTTTGTGAAACATTAACTTTCTCAAAATAATTATCGCTGTATTAGCTTCAGAAAACCCTTATCTGTATAGAAAAAAATCACGTCCCTCAATAATGAAGTGATACAATTCAGCAGAGGGAACGTTTTTGGAAAAGGCGAGTCATGCAATTGGCTTTACGCCGCGTACTGCCTTTTACGTTGTATGAGTAGATATTTCAGTTTCAATTGTCATAGCAAACCGTCGATGACGCTGTAACCACTAATAAAAACGAGGTGATTCAGAATTCCTTCAATTTCCCACGGGATTAGGCAATTGTCCCGTGGGCTAACACGGTGCAAAGCATGGAAATTGCAAAATTGTTACGCCACTATGACGTATCTTAATAATTGTGGTAAACCGCACCTGCCCCGAGTTCGTCGCTAGCCGCTATTTCACGTAACTCGTGTTTGTTGTCATGTGTTCATACACCTCTTGGTAGCAATAGAGCTCCTTGTGAAAGACATCGTCCAGGGAAGTACTGCCACCTTACCTATTTCTGCCGCCAAGCAGTATTACTGTGTTCCGGTTTTGAAGGTTAAGGGGTCATATTCATTCAAAGTCAAAATCAAATAATCATTTATTGCATAGGTAAAATATATACACTTGAAAACGTCATTTTTTAAGCTACTGCTCGTTCACTACGCTGACCTCCCTGAGAAGAACGAGCAAGAAACTCTAGGGATTCCCTTTTCAAATAAACTTAAATGCTACAGAATACATTTTGAATCATATTTGTATGGAATCTAGACTCACGCTGTCTTTTCATACATCTTTAGGTATCCAACACGTAATCTACAATTTTGTAATATGACTTTTCAATTAAAATACTTTTAATGTAAGTTTTAAACTTAGGGAATAGTAATCGTAATATGTGCTCCGGAAACTTATTGTAAAAACGTATACAGTTCCCCATAAAAGAATCTGTTACCTTAGTTAAACGAAAATGTGGTACCACGAGTTTGGACTTAGTTCTAAGGTTAATATTATGGCTATCTTCTTTCTTAACGGAATTATGTATATTTTTACGGGCGTATAAAATATTTGAGTAAATGTACTGTGATGCCACGTCATGTACCAGTCTCCTTAAACTTTTCTCTAAGAGAAATCCGAGAACCTCAACGGAACATAACGAATCGCTCGTTTTTGCAACACAAATATGGTTTGTATATCTGCCGCTTTACCCCACATGAGAATCCCGTAGGACATTACAATACTATGGAAGTAACTAAAGTAAACTAGTCTAGCAGTAGCAACATCGGTAAGTTCACGTATTCTACGGACTACGTATGCAGCAGAGCTTAATCTGCTCTTACACACTTTGTCTTCTTTGCATTGAGCAATAAATTGTTAACATTAAATGAATAAACTACCTTTAGAAAGGGTATCATTAATATTGTCATAGGTAACGTCATGTCTGTCTGTTTTAAAAATCAAGGATGTGTCATTCGCAAACAATAATATTTCGCAAAGGTCCTTAACAAAGAATGGTAGATCATTAATATAAATGAGAAATAAGAAAGGTCCGAGTATTCAAACTTGCGGAACACCCATTTTTATCGGAGAACCCAAAAAAGTCACTTCATTTATGTCTACTTTCTGAATTCTACCGTTAAGATATGACGAGACAAGTTCCCACGCCTTACCACTTACTCCGTAATGTTCCAGCTTCCTAATAAAAGTAATATGGCCCACGCACTCAAATGCCTTTGAGAGGTCAGAAAACCGCAATAGCGTTCTGGGACCCTCTCCCAAGCATCAAAGATATGTTTTAGTAGAGCTACCCCCGCATCGCTAGTCGATCTACCACTAGTAAACCTTCATTGTTCACTATGAAAAATATGATTCCTACCGAAATACGACAGTAGTTGAGTCAGCAAAAACTTTTCGAATATTTTATTTAAAGCTGGTAGAATTGAAAGGGGCCTATAGTTACTAGGATCAACTTTCTACCGCTTTTGAATAAAGGAATTTAATATATAATAACCTTACTGTATTTCATCAAATCGGGAAAAATATCTTCGTCAACGCACCTATTGAATGCATTAGCTAAATAAATAAGGGGAAAGAGAAATTAGATAAATTACCGAGTCTTTTGGTCGATATGCCCCAGAGATCTTCAGTTTTTTTAATATGTATGCATTTGAAAGCTTTAATGATGTCTTTTGAATGAACATGATGAAAATTAAATACACTGCCACAAACTTTAATATTTTTCTTTAGGAGATCGATAGCAAGAGATGGAGAGGAATTTAATGATTTTGTAGTGTTCACGACGATTTCTGAAAAGAATTATTAAAAAGCTTGGGCTACCTCATTTTTTGATTTAATAAGTTTGCCGTCTAATTTGAGAACTACATAGCTATCATGTTGTTTAACCCTGTCTGACTCTTTATTTATTATATTCCATGTAGTTTTAGATTTATTTTTCGATTGTACAATTTATTTCATCGCTATGAAACTTAACCTTAGCAGCTACACAAACTTTTTAAAATATTTTTGAATAATTCTTAACATATTCTATAAAACTGGAATTAGTATTATAAGCTTTCATAGCATATAGCTCATACAAACGAGACCTACTCTTATGAATGCCTACTGCTGCCCAGTCATTCGATTTAGTCTCCCCGTGGAAAGTTAGTGTTTTCGATGTAAACACGTTATTAAATTCGTTTTTAATGCAATTAAATATTGTGCTATATAAAATATTTGGAACCTCCGGTGTATGGCGCAGGGAATTTAAAGTATTGTCTATATTATTTTGAAATCTAATGATTCGTTCTGTGGTAATCGGTCTGCAGAGAAATTGGTCTACCTTCTTGCCCATTTTACCGTTAAAAGTTGCCAATTGGCCACTATGGTCTGATCTTAAGCAATTTATTATTGAATTAGGTACTGCGTTTGTGTTGCAAAAAATGTTATCAATACAAGTAGACGATGAAGCAGTGATGCGAGTTGGTTCCAAGAAAAGATTAATCAAGTCAAAACTTTTAAATAAATTAATGAGTCTTACAGAAGTAGAACAGTTTTCCAACAGGTTTACATTGAAATCTCCACAGACTAATATGGTTTTTTTAGTTGGTAACATCTGTTTTAAATTATCTTCCATGATTAATTCAAACTCGTTGTAATTAGTAGAGGGGGGCCTGTATACACATAAGATGACAAACTGATCCAATACCATACATGAAATCTCAATAGTCCGTTTAATAGAGATCTGTGATATCATTACCCTCTTTAAATTTTACATTACACTTAAAAATAATCATTGATCCGCCTTTACTTAAGTTCTTTCTTATGAACGAGCTATTACATAATTTTCTACGTTAATAATTGCTTCATAGTCGTTTAACCAGTGTTCTGTCATTTAAATTGTACATGTAACTAAACAGAAACGAAATGGAAAGTAACGAAAATAACGGAACATAATGTAAGGGCGTGAGTTGGGGAATTAATCTAACTTAATTTAATAAAAAATAACCGATTATATTCTTTTCCTTTCACTCTACGACGACGTGGCGAGGAAATAATCAACGATAGTATATAAATTCACATAATGTAAGACATATAAACAAATAGTAATGTTTTGTGAGTCTGTATTCGTCATATGAGCTGATTTAACATAATTTAATTTGTTGTCTATAGGCATAATAGAAAAGTTGTCAAGGTGAAATATTTTCTTTTGGACATTGACTTTTGGAGTATTTTTTATTTTCAGGCGATAATTTTGTTGTCTCAGCCTTCGTTCGTTTTTGTCAAAATCAGAATACATTTCTTTTCAGGTTTTTGTTTTCCAGCAGTAGTTGAATATTGTGTATTGCACAATGCAACAATTGAATGCAACAATTGACACAAAACAAAAATTGATTACAGCCTTTTCCGTATCGTTGCGTAACGAAATGTTACTAAGCCGACAATAAACAACCAGGAAAATATAACTTAGCTCTTTGACTAAACGCTCGCAGACGTGATCAAACGAAGACTTACTACGTAATTTGAACTGTACACTATAAAAATAAATAAATATTTAAATAGTTTGATAGGTGTCAAAATCAAAATAATCTTTATTTCATAGGTAAGCATTATTACACTTGAAATCGTCACATTGGTTAAACTCTACCGCTCATTCGTAAGGCAGATTCCCCTGAGAAGAATGAGCAAAAAAACTCTAGGGGTTGCTCTTTGAAAATAACATTTGTACGCATTCAACGTTTACAATATATTATTGTTCTGTTTTCAAACATCAGAGATTGAGACTACCTCCATGAGCTAAACGGGTTACTACCACGGATTTTTGTCATCCAAGTACGCAGAAGTTGTATAATAATAACCTTTAGTTTAAAGTTTTTTTTCGACTCGAATTTCGAATCGACTCCATTTAGAACTCGACGAACTATCTCAAGGACGACGCAAAAGAAACCGTAGCTATTTGAACAAAGAACGAGTTACGAAAATCAGCTACGTAATTAGACCCAATAACCAAAGAATTTGAAGAACAGTAGGTATCAAGGAAGACTGCCAATCAAGCAACTGAACTACTACAAACAAAATGTGACCCTCACATTCTTCATTTAATTTCCAACTTAGCCAACGTTGCCTAGCGTAACGTTGGACTCCTTTTTTATGAACCTCACAGTCGAAACCGAAGTTATAGAATATCCTTAGAAGTGATTTGAAATCAGACAATTCCCCTAGACTGAACAGACGCCGTTCACTGACACATTATCATACTGAAACCTTTAATGCACACTTTTTGCTTAGTCTTTCGCCTGGTATTTTTCCAACAGGCTTGGAAGGTGGCGTGGAAATGGCGAACAAATGTAATAACTGAGTAATAGAATTAATAAGGTACCAACTTAATTAATAATTGCGCAATTATCTAACTACATTAGTATGCTTCTTCATCTTTCTTCTCATTTAAGATCTAGGCTCTTGTCGGTGGAGTAATCTCCAGTCATCTCTGTTTAGCGCTTTAGCCTTGATTTCCGGATACGACACGAAATTGACTTTTTCCTTTATCTGACCTAAATAACTTCGTCTCGGTCTCCCTCTGCCTCTTTCCATCGACCTTCCCTTCTATTATGTTTCTAAGAAAACTGTCGTAACGCATCAGATGACCAAACATTTTCCCCCTTCGGTTCTCTATTGTCTTTAATAAACTTCTCCTTTCGTTCACTATTCTTAATACTCTCCTCATTGGTCTTTCTTTCCATCCAACTGATTCCCTCCATTATTCTCCAGCACCAAATTTCAAATGCCTCCAATCGTTCTCTGTCTCTCTGTGTCATTGTCCACATCTCACTGCCATACAATGCAATACCAAATATACACTTTTATTAATTGTTTCCTAGCCTTTTTTGAAATTTTTGCTTTTAATAGATGTTTTTTGTTGATGAAAGCCCTTTTAGCCATTGCAATTCGTGAAACTATGTCCGAGGTACACCTGGAATCACTGGTTATCAAACTGCCCAAGTATCTAAAGTTAGTTATTTCATCCAATGGTTTGTCGTTTAGCTTTAGGATTGGTTTAACGGTATAGAGTTTTGGATTTTTACAACTGGTGAGTAATTTTGTTTTATTAATATTAATCTTTAGTCCAAGTTCTGTAAACACTACATCCATGCTCGATATTAGCTCTTGCAACTGCTGACCGTTCTCAGCTAAAGCAGCTATGTCGTCTGCGAATTAGTATGCCAGAAATTCAATTCATTTCTAAATTAAACTTTTATATCTGACTACTGTTTAAGGGGTAGATAGTAATACGAGCTCCGAAAAGTGAAATAAAGATCTTTCTCTTACTTCTCAATATTATTGCGTTATTTTAGCTACAGTTACAAAGGCACCTTCCGAAGACTTTTATGCAAACAAAAATAAGGAAATAACCGAATGAAAAACATACCCACTGAATTTTTTTTCAAGCCAACACTGTCCCACTGCTGGGCAAAGGCCTCCCTCCCCTCTCTCCGCACCTCTCTGTTTTGCACCAATGAAGTCCAGTCTTTTAGGTGCTCGTCTACTCTACCCATCGACGCTGTTGGCCTGCCGCATGGTCGCTTTCTAAGTTTGGGAATCCATTCTGTGGTGGCCTTAGCCCACGACTCATTTCAGTTTACCCGCTTGCTGGCCCACATCTACGATTCGTGTTTTCGAGCGCAGATCATTGTTCGTAATTCGGCCTGACAATTTGTCATTCAGGATGTTGCACTCGATAGCTCGTTGCCCGAACCCGAACTAAACGTATGTTCTGCGGTTTTTTTATTACTATTTTACAACAACAACAATATTATTTAAAGTACTGTCTTATAACTTATTTAATGCTGTCTCCTAATAAGCCTTGTATATAATATAATTTTACCGATTTTATTTAAATATAGAACAGATTTAAAATTTGGTCCAAATGTCAGTTTTGCTCTCAGAATTCTATTAACTTTACCAGTAACCATTGCAAGTGCTGAGATAAACTTTTCCAAGTTAAAAATAATAAAAAAATATCTGCGATCCACCTTGACCCAAAATAGATGCCAGGACATCATGGCTGTCTCGAAAACATATTGTAACATTTTTGTACAAATCTTTTAAACTTCTGATTTATTTTATTATTTTGAGTAATTTTTGGTGGAACCTGTATTCAGCAGTGGACGTTTTTCGACTAAAGTGATTGAGTAGTTTCTGATAAATTTTTGGACAAACATACTTACAAATATGCAGTCACGAAAGGTATAATCGTTCACTAGCCCCAAGTGGCCTATACAATAGTACATACATAAGTCGTCGGCCGGTTAAAAGTACACTATCCCGTCTCTAGTATAATATGCTCATAACTTTTATGGTGTCATTGTAAAGGGCGGCAAATATCATTTTACCCGGAGCGGCGAAATAGTTACATCTGTTGAGACTGCAATTTCATTTATTTTTCGAAACCTCTGACATTACGCCGATTATGCAATCCTTGAAAACGGACTTTGTGATTATAGGTGGTTGAATGTGAAGATTTATCCACATATAAGTATTATTAATATCCATACTGCAATCATTTGAGTTGTGCTGACTATTGAAATTTACTGTTAATATGTAGCTAGATACAATACAAAAAATGTGCAAGTTAGTCCTTGTTATAGTTTTAAATATGGCTCGATGTACGTAAAATGTAAAATTTTCGTAATATGTATACGTAGTATGTAAAATTTTCCGCCATTTTGTTTATCACTATCTATGAAGTGGTACTAAACTAAATGGTAATGTATATAGACTTTGCGTACGTACTTACATTATTTATTAATGTGTTGAGACAAATAAAGGTTTTATTACTATTGTTGCGGCCCCTTCAATTCTTCTCATGTACCTGGTCATGAACCTGTCTTGAACAGTATCCGTGAGAATGAAACTATTTTTCCGGATTTAAATCGCGTATATTTGTTTTTTCAAACAAAACGGTTTGTTTGAAAAAACAAATATACGCGATTTAAATCCGGAAAAATAGTTTCATTCCTATGTATAACAATCGCGAAAACCTAAGAACTCGAACAGTATCCGTGAGTTAAAGAAAGACAACAGCGCATAAATATTTAAATAGTTTAAAATGTATAAAAATTATTTGCTGTTACTTTTTAACAGGCACTTTTTGTACGCCAAGTGGACATGTGTCATCACACCCCATCATTCGTTGTCATCCCAGTTTTGGTCTTTTATTAAACATATTAGTCCCAATAATGTTCCTGAAAAACCATTATTATTTTTTACACCTAGTGCGGTCCTCAGAACAGGTACAATTGGTAGGTATGAGAAAATGGAGATCAAAGCCCGTTCCATGTCAAAATTGCCAACTTTTAGAATCAACATTTAAACTTATCCCGTTGACAAAAGCGCCTTTGCTAGAGCTATTCTTAGAATAAAATCCAATGCATTGGGATCGCGTAGCATTAGTGCGGATATGATACTGTTAATATCCCTCATACTCATGTCTTTTGTTTCACTGAAAAACCCTTACTTTGGAAAACATCAATAATGAATCCTATCCCCATAAAAAATAGTCCAGAAAACGTAATGTATTCGTAACTTGTAAATATTATTGACCTTTTGGTAATTCTTAATACATTATTTGCATTTGCATAAAAATGTTTTTGAAAGAAAGAGCTGCGTACAAATCCTGCCTAGCATGATTCATAGATGAAATTCTTCAGACGTCGAAACAGCTAGACTGGTTTACTTCAGCTACTTTAACAGTTTAATGACATACGGCGTTTTGCTTTGGCATAGGTAATGCCGCTGAAGTGAATACAATCGTTTCTGCAAGACTGACTGTAGAAACGTGCGGTTAGGGCAATTTACAATCTGGGCCTCAGAGCGTCTTCGTCTTTGCAATTAAAACAAAATTGAATTTTTTCAAATGAAGACATATATAACATCAAAAAGAACAAGGAGGCGGATCACCAAATCAGCCCTTCTTGAGACTTAAGGTCAATAACTTTAGTAGCAGTAGAGCTCCTTGTGAAAGGTTCGTTCAGGGAAGTACTGCCACCTTCCTATTTCTGCCGCCAAGCAGTAATGTCAGTTACTGTGCTCCGGTTTTAAAGGTGTTGGTGCAATTGCAAAAAAAAACAGGCACATGGGACTTGTCAACTTATGGTCTTAGGGTGATAGGCGCAGTGGCAGTGCCCCTCAGATCTTTGCGATTTAAAGCTCTGTGTGGCACTGCAACTGTTATAGACAGGCGTGTATAATAAAAAAATAAAGAAATAAAAAAGTTGTGAGACTTCCCTCATCAGATCGCATGATAATTCTGTTAGTTAAATAATAAGTTAATTCTGTTGATTGATACAATGCTGGTAGTTCTTCATCCGAAATCTATTTTGTAAGCTTCGACCCCTCTTTCGACGACTGTGCACGGGCCTCGAGTAAGGTAGCTCTAAGGATTTCCTTACGAAAAGTAGTAACAGGAGGATGGCGGCGACAGTCTGCATAAAACAGTACCTTGTACCTACCATGTCGGATACTGTTCAAATTGAGAACTTGCCGCACCGTTCCAATGAGAGACAGTATTGTAATGTAATGCTCAAACAAAATCGAGCCTTGGATGTGACACTACAGGCGAATGCTCGTTGGTCAGGGTGGCACTACTGTAATGTACCTGTGGAACCGTAATCAAAATGTTATGATCTTGAATTGCGAAAGAAAGTCCTCCAAGTCGCAAAGTAAGTCGCGTTTGTAAAAATCTAAACATAAACGGGCAACGGTGGTAGAGTGTTGTTTTTGCAGAAACAAATCAACACTGAATGCGACTATTACTTAGGCACGTCGGTGCAGGGAGTGGAATTTCAAAGATATGAAAGAGACCCAATAAAGCGAGTCTGTGCCATTCGAGCTTTAGTAGGCCGTACCAGATTAATAAACCTTGTGAACAATGATTTGTCGTTTTACAGTATACTCATTTTGTTAATTTCGTTAGTTAGATCAGAGTCATTTCAAAAGTGCGATGTGTTCAACGCGACAAGAAATCGGAGTAGTCTTTGACTTCGGTTGGAGAAGAATCAATAGATCACTTGGAATGCGAAGAAACCATAAACCAGCCCGTCACACCTGCTTCCGCTACAAAAATCTGTCTAGTTTGTAGTAATCAATTTCTTCTTTTCCTCGACCTTTCTAGTATGCACGGTCTGTTTTTTTACACAAGAACACATTTAAACTTACAGCTACACTTCACTCATTTTAATTAATAATTTTACTCATGCTCGTTTCTCATCATTTTTGTGCTAACAAATTACTTCCAAAAGTCACAGGCAATACAATAAGTAATAATTCAAAAACATACTTCGAATTAAATCTGTTTATTCGTGTTACTAACAAAATCAATAACCGTAGGCCTTTTAAAAATAAACAAGAAATAAAATTACTATCTCAAAAATAACTTTAAAAATCTTGACTAATTCCATGGTCACCATTAATGAATTTTAAACGAATCAGATAAAAAAAATCATCTTTTAAGCTACGATTACTATGGATGCGAGTTTTGACGAAAATATATTCTGACGACTTCAGCCGAACAAACGAACGCATGTTTTTTAATGACAACGACGAATACGTCAGAACATGCACGACATCGTCAGAACCAGTTGAGCATTCAAACTCGTTTGATTTTGTCGTGCGACATTCGCCAGTTTTGGGTGTTTTCGTCCTTTGAATTTCGAGTAATTTGGTTATTACACCATGGATAACGATAAATTGATAAGTCTTGTGTACGAGAACAAGTGTTTGTGGGATATGGATATGAGAGGCAGAAATGATCATAACAGAAATATTTCTCGGCAAAAGTGGGAGAAAGTTGCTACGGAACTCAACACTAGCAGTAAGTACGATTTGATATTTATTTTGATGTGGGATTTACATGAATTACATCAATTAGAATTAATGTTTACATTTGATCATATAACACTAAACGCCCACAAGGACTTCATCCGAATTCGCGTGTACAGTAACCATAACCTTAGTCAATCGATTTCCTACTAGAACCGGCTGAACCGTGACTTTTTCTGGAAGTGATCTAATTGATGCTAGGTGCTATGGTTTTCGAGATTGAAAAAGGTGCTACCAGAGTAGCATTAGCTAAGCGCGGACAGTAAACACTCATAACTTTAAAACACTGCATCAGTTAAATCAAGTTCTAAAGTAAATTTAGCCTGTTCTGTGACTACAACTGGCTAAATTTACTTTTTTGCTACAGAATCCGCCTCCATCATGCCTTTTTACATATCTAATTATTCAATTATAACAACTCGATAATGGTTACGCTGGAATAAGGCCCGGGTCCACATTTTATGAAGTTACCACATAAAAATTTAAATAAAAAATAACTAAGTACAATCGTAAAATTCCTTCGTGCTCACTTGAAACGCACGTGAGTCTTCCGAAATAACTATCTCCTATCAGTGAGTTTCGACGTTCACAATCAGCAAATACGAGTTGCTCAGAAACTAACGTGAATCATTATGATCCGTCTTAAAAACCAAAACAAATCTTTTCATTGTTAATAAAGGCACGACGTTGCATTGGGATGTCGCACTTTTAAAAATCAAACATAACTATTCTTTTACATACGAAAAATGAATGGGCACTGTAGTCGGTAGCTTCTGTTAGCCGTAGAGATGCGAGGCGATCTCGCGCTCGGCCTCGGGCGACGTCAGCGACATGGAGCGGCTGCCGCTGCCGCTGCTGCTTTTACCGCGCAGTTGTCGAGCATAAAAAAAAATGTATTTTATACTTACATTTTGCTCGAAGCATGTAAATTACAGAAGTGAAAAGGTCTCGAATCGAAATCCGTCCTATTTGAAGTTAATAAAGGGAAGCAAAAACCAAAATCGGAACATTTAAGCTCACCAACGTATACCAGGCTCTTACTGTTATGGGACAAATTCGTAAGTTTGCATTTTCTCTACTTTTGATTCTACTTTAGATGGGACTGAACAAATATCTACTGAATTTAAGAGGCGTAGTTACAAGTCATATTTGTTGTCAAAGTGTATTTTCATTTCCATAAGCAATGTCGGAGAAGGAGAAAGAGACAGCTATAGATCGGAGATGCAAAATAGAAAATGTAATTGCCGTAACTGTACGTTGAACAGTACCTCGGTACGTGTACGTCTGCCGGCGGCGCGTGCACGTCTGCGCGGATGAGCATTTGGGCGACGGCCGGCTCGGCCTCCGACTTCACGGACCTGCACGTGCCCAAGGTTCTAACATTTTCGACTGCGTTTCAATACAATCGTTCTTTTGTAAGAACCGGACCTCTATTTGTGGCTAAATTTAATGTCACGCAATTGTAAGTATTAATTTTAGGTCAAATAATAAACGACGTATCCAATCGCTTCACAGAATGTAAAAACGCACCTCGGAGAAGGCGCTGAGCCGAAGCGCGCCTCGCCCACGCGCAGTCTTTTCGCGCGGAGCCGTCGCGCCTCGCGATGAGCGTCACCGTCGTCCGCGATCTTGTCGCTAACCGTATTATCCGGATACGCCTTCTGGGCTCCCTTAGTTTTCAGCGAACTGTTCTCGGCGAACTGGTCCCGCTTGCGTTTGGCGCTGCAGCCCCCGGGGCCCCGCGAGGCGTCGCCGCCGCCGGCGGGGGCTGCGCGGCGCGGCCGCAGCGAGCGGCGCCTGCGCGAGGGCGCCCGTTAGAGCTCCGCCGCGGAACACGAGGTACGGCACCTTCGCGCGGCCGGATCCGCGTCACCACCGACTCGCAAGCCGAAGGATCCGTACCTCGTGTGCCACGCAAAATATCTAATTGCATACTTGTCATTTTAATCAAAAAAATCAATTTTTAGTTTTCTCGAAAACTTTAAACCGTCCGTTGTATCGCGTTATAACGGACCTACCGTTAACGCGATATAACGGAAAGGGTATATTATATCAGTAACAGAAAGTGGGTCTAAAACGAGCACTTTAAATACCTTTTTTTTTTTTAAACTTATTAACTTGAACTCGAAACAAATGTTTTCCTTCGCGGTCCTGTGCGCCATAAGCAAGACGGCGCGCGCGTATTGTAATGGACACATGAAAGTGTACAACGGCCACGTCAAAAGGGTGTGACGGAGCTTAACCAATAGCATAAATTAATGGCATATTTATGCTCATGACCAACAGCCGCCTTCGGCAAACTACCTAGTTCGCCTTGCCGACGGAACCGCTGTCGACTCCTATTCACCTTCGTCGAAACCACCTAGTCATAAATACAAGTCTGATCGCGAGTCGCTTGCCTAAGGCGACCGAGTCGTCCGACAGTGATCACACCTAGTCGACTCGGTCCATTTCAGCAGTCAACTACGGCCGTCAAACGACTGTATTACACTGGGTAGATGCATCTTTGGCAGGCAAACGTAGGCGACCTGTCGACATTTCCATCAGCGAGGCTTGACGAGACGAAACGAGGTGACAAGTGAGAATTGAAATCTCGCCAGCCTGTTTTCACCAAAAATTGCCATTAACATCTATCCATTTATATTAATAGCCACCGGGAAAACGCGCTATGGTTGTGGATAGTCAAGATTCAGTGTCGTTCATCGCGAAATCACCATTTTGAAATCATTCGCGTGTCCATTAGATTACATGGTCTACTCCACCATCTTCAGTAGCGAATTACGGTCATAAAACTGTGTTCACACTGTTGCAGCCTTCGGCGAGCAAGCGACGATCACCTGTCAACCCAGTGTAAATGCGCTATTACCGATATATAGACTTGTTCAGACATACGTGACATTTGCTACCGCACACGGTATTCTGTGAAAACCTATGCGGGTACCGCTATTGATTAGAGACTTTCTTGATTTTCGCCCGTCTAGACATCTCACTTCTGTTAGAGAACAAAAAGTAACGAGAATGGACACTCTCCGCCCCTCCCTAGCGTTAGATACCGCACCATGCCCCGCACATTGACGGTCATGTTGACTGAACGGCAACAAGGCTCTCGGCGAGCCGTTTTCGCATTAAGACGGATTTGATATTTGAATAAAGTTTTCATTTATTCATTAAGAAACTTGTACGTTAATATATACCATCAGTGTACGTTCCTATGCATAATATTCGTGAGTTGTGATGTGTACGGCTGTTTATCATCATCTAAACGGAATAAAGAGTAGTGTGTTTCATTTTCCGAAAAATGGAAAAAAAAACTTATGACCGAGTCTTATTCAGTTATTCGTCTCCTTCATTTATTCAGTGCAGAGTAATATATAACAGATTTATTATATCTCATTATGAGATGTAATAGACAAGGATTCTTGAATTTTAAATTTGTATTGCCGATAAATATGTAGTGAATATAATTATTAACTAAGTAATGATAACGTTGGACACGCAATTTCAAATATCTTGGTTACGTTATTATAAAGTATCTGTCCAATTTTTTTTTTAAATAAACCTTCAGGATTATTCTGGTTAGTGAATCAACGAAAAATATTATATTATACTGATATAAATACCTAATACTATTTTCGAGGGTTTGTGACAGATAATTGACACGACGAAGTTCGCTGGGTTCCCCGTGCTTTTTTTGCTATGCTACTAAGTAACGGGACGAACACGTCTTGCGCTTGCTTTTAAGCGGCACGTCTGCCCATAACAGTTGCAGCGCCACGCAGAGCTTTAAATCGGAAAGATCTGAGGGACACTGCCACTGCGCCCGTCGCCCCGACACATCATTTGGCAACTCTAGTTGTCCGACCCGTCACTTGATGCAATATAATATATATTAGCAATGAATATATGCCTGTAATTCCACTAGCACCCTTACCCTTCAAAACCGGAACGCTGTAACGCTCACATTACTGCTTGGCGACGTCATTACTGCTTGGTATTGATGGCCCACGTGTCACGCCCACTAAACCGATAGAAGGGTTTTAAGACATTTATTGTTCTGTGGGCGAAACCATTGCTCAAAGCGAGCTAATAAATACCGCCGCCGTGGGCGGTATTTCAGTTTCCCTCTAGCCGCGGAGCTTCACACAAATACCCGCGCGGGATAATCCATTAACTGTGGTAATTAATACTTTTGGCTACCCACAGCAGCGGTAGCGAATATCGCTTATATCTGAATAGCAACTTACCTACGTTGAAATCAAACACCAAACAAACACCATAAATTCCGTAAAACTCCATGAAATAACCGGTAATTTGCTTTCTTATTGTCTACTCTTCTTTTTAGAGATGCGCTTAGGCTTTGTTGCATGCAGTACCTCACAATCAAACATTTTATATTCTGGTTTTTTACACTACAGTCTCAGCTTCGATAATCGACAATAGCGATCCACGATTGCGAATAATTTCAAGCGTAATGTTCTGTGGCCACGCCATCAAATTTTTTTTATTATGATATAGCCCATGTAATGTTCGGCTGACGTACATGTGACTTTTGTGAATGTACTACTGTCAGTTTAAAAGAAAAAAAAAAACATTTACGGTGGCGTGCAGTACGGCGTACGGTGTTTACAGTCACGCCACCTATTATTAATACTTGTAGATTGCAATTTTGGCAATTTTTCTGAATGTGGCCAATATACGAATGCTCTGTACTATGTACATATCAAAAAAATAGGCAAAATGTAAGTGAATTCTGTTACATTTCAATTGTCCAATTCTATAATATATTTTTAATCAATTATTTTTAAATGTACTTATTACACAGCATTTGTACAGTGGCTACATTCAGAAAAATTGCTAAAATTGCATCTGCAAGTATTAATAATAGGTGGCGCGGCTGTAGAGCATTCTCCGTACCCACATCACCGGAAATGTTTTTTTTTTTCTTTTAAACTAATAGTAGTACATTCACAAAAATGACATGTACATCGTATACGTTAGCCGTATATTAATATCACAACAAAAAAAAATTGGTGGCGTGGCATGTCGCCTCATCCGTAGAACAAAGATCCATATGCAAGACTACTTTTTCTCAGGACATAGTACATTTCGTTCGTTCTTCTTCGCTGTGGATGTTGGATCGACCGTTGTTCAATTTTATATTTCCGAAATGAAATAAGATACATAAATTCTCAAAACACCTTTACATACGCCTTACTTTGAATAACGTAATTATTCTCGTAACGTACTTATTCTCTTTTCGCTATATAATCACATCGGACTTTATTCTTCGGATAAGTTGATGTCACGGTTTCAATATTCGACTCGTTAGCAACTACTAATCCGGTCATTCGAGTAAACACATACTAATTTTCGTATTCGAATTATGAGAACGATCATTCAAATACTAAAACCCATAGATTCCATAGAGCACAACGATATTCGTGAATATGACGGGGACAGGGATATTTTGATATGGACACGGCGAATGATCTGGTGGAGTTCCGATATAATAATCACTCGACTCATGCTTGTGAATGATTGTGCTTCGATTCGACTTCGGCGAATGATTTGCCCATTCGAATGATTAGTGTTAGTAACATTCAAAGTCGCGTATCGCTAATCGACAAGACGATAAACATTGCCGCTTCGCTATGTTGAGCTGCAGCTTGATTTTGCATGATTCTCCCGATCGGAAACAGCGTCTCTTCCGAGTCAAGGCGCATGATTGCGATTCACAAGTGGCCGATCGGAAATGATCGGAATGGCTTTTGACTTTTCAAATCGGAACAATAGTTGATTTAACTCACAAATTAGATAGATATAGTAGGAATCAGATTCATCTTCTCGCTCAGAAACCAGTCTGGTTTCGAGACTCGGGTGGGCTACCGATCGGTTCGGTTCCGACTTGAATCAAAATTAGCATGCAGGTGTTCTGTTAGAAACCTAAAAGACATTTGTGGGACAAATAGGTACTGTTAGTGCAACACATAATAGAGTAAGTATAAACGACAACACATATGTTATAACAAATGTCATTTAATATAAAAATATACCGTCTTATCCTTAGCCAAACCCCTCATTGGAACTACAAAATGCTACAAAATTTCATTTATAGTGAAATAGGTAACTATCTGTAAACAGGAGCTAAGTGACCCTCACTCACAAGATGGCTCGGTTTATCAGTGGACGACGTCAGACGGTTATGCGAGGTGGAAATAACGGGTATCCGTTTACTTAGCCCGTTTGGTTTCGATTTGAGACCACAGCACTGTCGACCGTATTCTGGCGCGGAATACGATCAGTTGTCGTTGCGATCGACAACGCACCGCATCGCGTCCGGTGTGGGAAACTCGTTTCCACTGTATGGTGCTATTGGTTGAAATAAGTAATAAGTAAAGTATAAGCCTAATTACACCGGAATGAAGATCACTTTCAGAGCTCCTTTTGTTGAAATGGGTTCCATGAAGTTGAGTTTCTGTAAAATTGTCAGTTAACTAGTCCGTTCTCCGACACCATCCTTATCATATCCTAAGTCTAACAATAACCAAACGTACCGGCATCGGTCAACATTTTCATGGAATCCTCACCGGACAATCACAATACATAAATAATATTACATAATACTAACATGGTTGAAAATCTATTCTACAATGCGTCAGTCGATTCAAAAATGTCATAATACAATACATAGAAAATAAGTATAAAATTGATTTCATTACAAGGAATACTTAAATATGATTAATATTACTAATCGGGCGACGCGACGCGCCGCGGCTCTGCACCAAGCGGAGAGCTAACTAGGAGAGAGGACGCTCGACGCGCTCACCCGGGCTGGTCCTGGTCGGAGTCCGCGTTGTCGTCGCCCTCCTCCTCCTCGGCGTGGCCTCCTGGAAGCGAAGGGCGAGGGGCGAGTGAGAGGGCGGGGGAGGGCGGGGGCGGGGCGGCGGGGGACTCACGCTGCTTGCGCGCGTAGTGCTTCTTGGCGGGCGGCGGGCGCTCGTCGGGCGCGTCGGCCAGCAGCGAGGCGCGGTACGAGCTCAGCGCCGCCCACTCCTCGCCCCACGACACGGCGCCCAGCGCGAAGCGCGACTCCAGGAACTGCGGACGAGCGGACGGCGTGCTGACCGGCGGCTGCGGCCGGGGCGCGGCCGGGGCGGCGCGGCCGGGGCGGCGTACCTTCAGCACGTGGCGCTTGTCCTGGCGCAGCAGCTTGTTGGAGAACTCGGCGAGCGCGTCGAGGAACTGCAGGTTGGGCCCCGGCGCGGCCGCGGGCGCGTCCAGGGCCGCGAAGGCGATGCCCGCGCGGTGCAGCGCCGTCAGCGCCTCGCGGTTCTTCACCAGGTCCAGGCCGAACATCACCGAGAACCGCTTCGCCAGCTCCTGTCGGCGGACGACCAAGCTCCCTCAGAGGTCAAAGGCCGAAGGAGGTCGCGCGCGAGCCTCGCGGCACGCACCTTGAGCTCCTGCATCTCGGGCAGCTGCCGGGACACGTGCTTGTGGCGGTTGCGCGCGTCCGTGTACAGCGCCTGCATGGCCAGCTCCATGGTCATGGCGCAGCTCTGCTTGTTGATCTCGCGCGCCTTGCTCAGCGTCGCCTTGATGATGTCGCCGTAGTCGTTGTAGCACTGCAACAAGGGCCGCAGCCGGTCAGCCCCGCCCGGAACGCGTCGCGCCGGCGGGGCCCCGCCTACCTTGATGTAGTGCTTGAACACGTCCGCGGCGCGTCGGATGGGCGCCACGTTGTACACGATGAGCTTGCAGTACGCCGCCAGGAAGTTGCGCCTCTTGTGCAGCTCCTCGATCCGTCGCTCGTCTTGCCCGTCTGCGCACACGCAGGGCGTCAGCGGGCGCTCGTGCCGCGTGACGTTTCGCCGCTTTGCCGCGCGTCCCGCCGCGGACGCTCTACGCTTTACACTACTCTAGCCTTTTTACCGAACGTCCGAAGCGTCGCCGGGAACTTGCGGCGGAGAACCGGACGGCAAAACCGTGAAATCGTCACGCGGCATCGGACGGAGCGCGTTAGACTACGAGGCTGACGTTAAGTCAAACGCAATTAAAGGAACAACAGTGGCCGGGTTGGGAACATAACGAAGAAAATATCATGCGTTCTCTACTGTAAGCTCGAACGAAGCGCCAGCGGCGAGACGGCTGGGTTCGTTCGCAAGCGGTCGTTCCGATTAATTGCTGGAAAGTAAAGCTGCTATATTTTATAAATCGTAACTAAAGAGGCGTGAAACGAAACCGAAACGAAAGAAACCGAAATCAAAGCTGTAAACCATGCGCAAAAATTATAAAAAATTATCGGTATTTCCAACGACAACCGCGAGCCGAGACCGTTTCGCGGCCTTCAGAAAGAGGGGGCGGGCATTATTCGCGATAATCGCAGTAAAATCGGGGTACTTTCATTTGCCATTCGGTACGTCTCGGATCGCGTTGCGAAGAGGCGCGACATTTTCCCTTAGTAATGTTAGTGTTGCACGTAGGGTGCTGAGACGAGACAAAAATATGCATTATTGGCACGCGCGGCGAGCCCCTCCGGCCGTTCGGGAATCGTCGGAACAACAGGAGTGACGTGACGCGAGTCGAGAGGGCGGCGGGCCGGAGGGGCGGGCGGCTGGGGCGGGGGGCGGGCATTACTAAGGCAAAATAGACGAGCGGCGAGGAGGCTTACCGCGCGGCCGGCGGGAGCGCGCCCGGCGCCACATGCAACAGACAGCCAGTTACGCGACCGCCAAGGCGCCGGGGCGCGGCGGGGCGGCCCCGGCGCTTGGCGGTCGCCGGTCACCGACTTTCCGAATAATGCATATTTTTTCTCGTTGCCGCGAACTATTCACGCTCCCCCGAACGTACTTAACACCGATTCGGCCTGTGCCAACCTAAACGAGTGAATCGAACACTACGCCCGCGATCTACGCGCGGCCGCAACCTGCAAATAAACGAGCGTTAAGTCTGTCGAAGCGGCTGACCCACCCCGGGCCTACCGTCCCGCACCCGACGAAGCGTCCTCGGTCCCCGACCGGCGTGGGCGAGCGCGGCCAGCGCGGCGCGCAGGGACCTACCGTAGTTGTGGTTGACGAAGACGAACTCCTGGATGAAGTCGTTGAGCAGGTCGCACAGCGGCGCGTCGGGCTCCAGCACCAGCGCGCGCGCGGCGGGCAGCGCCGGGTGGTGCACGGCGGCCAGCGTCTCGGCGAAGAACACCAGCAGGTCGCACAGGCTGGTGTAGGCCTCCTCGCGCAGCTCGGGCGACGCGCCGCGCGCCGCCACGTCGCGGCAGTGCTGCGCGTAGGCCTGCAGGCGCTCGCGCAGCGCCGCCGCGTCCGCGTCCACGGCCGCGCCCTGCGCCGCGCGCTCCTCCAGCTCGTGCAGCGACCACAGCAGCGAGTAGAACAGCGCGCGCACCACGAACACCAGCGCCTGCGCACAGGGGGGTCAGGGGGGTCAGCGGCCCCGCGGCCACTCGGCCACTCCCCGCCGGCCGGACGCACCTGCGGCGGCATGCGGCTCTCGCTGCCCTTCACGCACTTGGGCAGGTCCTCGAACAGCGAGTCCCAGATGTTGGTGTCGTTGAGGTTGTGGCACATGTACATGATGGACACCTTGCGCAGGGAGTTCACCACGTTGAACACCTCGTCCGCGTCCGGCGTCTCGCCCTGGCACAAGACCAGCCACACAGCAGTCAGCGCCCGCCGCGGCCCGCGCGCCCGTCGCCCGCGCCGCGGCGACTCACCCCCTCGATGAGGCTGCGGAACTCGTCGATGGCCTCCTTGTAGCGGTTGACGCACATGTCGGTGATGGTGGCCCGCGCCACGTTGCACCGCGTGTACACGGCGTGCTGCGCCGAGCACAGCACCTCCAGGGTGCGGCCGCAGGCCTCCACGACCTCGGCCTCCGTCTGCGAGGACACGATGTCGCGCAGCTTGTTCAGCAGCAGCGTCAGGTTCTGCAACGAGTGCCGGGCGGCCGTGAGCCTCGCGGAAGGGCCCGCCGACGGCCGGGCGCCGCGCGGGCACGCACCCCCTCCTGCCGCTGCGTGGTGTACAGCTCCAGGTCGAAGTACTGCGGGATGGTCACGAGGTTGGTGAGCTTCTCGGGGTCGGCGCCGAAGCGGTCCAGCAGCGCCGGCAGCGTCACCATGAAGTGCGCCGTCATCTTCGCGCGGTCGTCGCTCACTTGCTGCAAGAAAACCGGCCCGAGTGTGAAAATAGGCAACCTACCGCAAGCGCGAACTCCGTCGTCCCGAGCGGGGTGGCCTTCCGGCGAGTGGCGAACGCTCACCTTGGCCTGGTCCTTGGACAGCGGCGCGTGGTGGCGGCGCGCCGGGCCGCGGCCCACGGGCGGCTCGCCGGTGCTGGCCTGCTTGACGCAGCACACCATGAGCTCGATGAGCGAGGACTCCTGGCGGTTGTCCAGCGCCTCCTCGCCCGGGCCCGCCTCCTCCAGCAGCAGGTCCGTCATGCACTCCCAGTCCTTCATCATGGGGTTGGACTCCACCAGCGAGTCCACCAGGTAGGCGCCGTGCTCGTGCAGCTCGGACTCGATGAAGAACTGCACCAGGTCGCGCACCAGTGCCGTGGCCGGCAGGCGCGCCTTGCCGCGGCGGCTGCGCGGCGCGGGCGCGGCGGCGTCGGGCCGGAACAGGCGCACGTTCAGGAACTCGCCCGCCGCCGCCGCCACGCCGCGCCACGACGAGTACACCAGCTCGTACACGTTCTCGCAGTCCTTGTCCGTCAGCACGTCGGGGTGCATCTTGAGGATGGCGATCACCAGCTTCACGGCGTGCACGGCCACGTCGGTCTCCTTGTCCAGCGTCATGGCCACGATGCGGTCCTTGAACTTGGACGTGAACAGCTCCAGCTTGCCCTTCAGCTCGTCGCACTCGTACAGCGGCTGCAGCGCCTGCAGGCAGCGCAGCCGCACCTCGCCCACCTGCGGGACGCGAGCCGTCAGCGCGCCGGCCCCGCGGCCCTCGCCCCCCGAACGGGCTGCGGGCCGCCCTCACCTTGTCGTGCAGCGTCCACCCGATGTACTTCAGGTAGAGGTCGTCGAGGAAGTGCGCGGGGAACTTCTCCATCCAGATGCCGATCTCGGCCATCGTGATCGCGCGAATGTCCGGCAAGGTGTCCCTGCGGACACAGGCCAACCGATTACTCGTTGCGCAGGACGCCGACGCCGGTACTTACGACGCGAGACCGACTGAACATCAACCTTTTAAAAGCAGATTTTTGACCCATTGGCACAGTCGTCACGTCCTTCCCTTCCTTTACTCCATATTATTCCTTGTCCTAAAGAACGTGTTGTACTTCATTCTCCTACACTGGCATCGTCGTGGCTCTTCTGATACTCTCATAATGTAAACACCCATTCTCCTACGTTTACTCATGTCTGCGTTAAGCTGTGGAGTTCCCCTCTCTGAACCTATTCGACGATACCCTTCCCTTGATTCCTTCCTCCTTTAAAATAAACTGTCAAGAACCACTTATTCAGCAACATCTTTTCTCCACTATCCCTTCATTTATTTCCTCATTACAATGTTATTATTTCAATATTTCCCAGGATAGGATACAAGTTACTAATATTTATTACAATATATTTACACTTTCATGTGCATTTTCCACATTACTAGTATTTAATGTGGAGCACATTATTTAAAATACTTCTAATGAAAGACAAAATACCCCCTCTGCATCTCCCGATTTTGTATCTCGAAGTTGCTTAAAAGAAATTGCTACGCGCTGATCAGCCTATTGGGAGAGAGGAGGCTTTTTAAAAACAAAAACGAGTGACAACAGCGGAAGCACCTGTATCTGTGCACGAAGACCGACTTGAACATGTAAGACAGCATGTTCTTGATCTCCTCCATGTTCTCCTCGAGCTCCTGGCGCTTGGCCACGAGCACCTCGAGGCGCTCGGAGGCGCGCTTGTCGCGCGCCTTGAGCCGCTCGGCCTCGTACTGGCGCAGGCAGTTGTCGCAGTTCACGCTCGTCAGCAGCGCCACGTCCACCAGCGCCGTCATCAGCTTCATAACTGCGCACCACCACCGCACCACGCATTAAATAGTTTACTAAAATACTCTTACTGCCACAAAGACATCTTACGGACGGAAGAACAACCTACATGTGACTGTGAAGTGGGCTTTCCCTTGTAGTCATTGTCATGATGAATGTCTATCATAACCAACCTTTGTTGTGCATTAAGGCTTTCTTAAGCTGTGTGAACTTCACTGCATATGTTTTATATTTTGAGTGAATTATGGTTTGTTCTGCTTTGTGCTGTTAAAATAGTAGTAATAATAATAATAATGTATCCAGTGAAGGCATTTCAGTGTTATTTTCACTAAATTAAGCATTAACTAATTTTCTAAATATTTTATCATTTTGTGCCATTGTGACAAATAAAAAGCACCTAAATTGCATTGATGTTAAAATCCAAAATTCTTTTACGATCCTATAGACAACATTTAAAGTCAAAGCATAATTCTTTATTTCACATATAAGCAAATTACGTCAATAAACTGTGAAAGTAGCTGAAGTAAACCAATATATAACATATACATATACAGCCGTTTCGACATCTGAAAGTTTTCGTTTTTTTTATGGCGTACACTGCAGACAACCTGTTTTAACAACTTATTTATATGTGAACTCCTTCGCAATTTAGCATCTAAAGTTATACCTACAAATGCAACTGGATCTACAAGGTTAAATTTTTCGCAAACCAACTCGCATATCTACCTCCTCTTCTACTTGTATTGATAACATTTTTTGCAACAGATGCAGTATCTAAATCAATAATAAATTGCTTAAAATCAGACCATAGGGGCCAATTGGCTACTTTTAATTGTAAAATGAGCAACTAGGTAGACCAATTTCTCTGCAGACCGATTACCACAGAACGAAAACAGTTTGAGCACTTGCTGTAGTCTGTAATAAAATTAGAATAATTTATTCATTAATTTTATTTAAATTCCTATATCTGTCTAGAAATGTGGAATTTTGAGACCATTTGCCTCACTCAATCATACTTACTATTTTTACCAGTCAGTCTAACTCCGACTACATGGATATGGCACCTAAAGTCTCCTTTCACTTAGGAATGGTAACATTTTTAAATTCGCCTTTTTTTTAAAAAACCAAGATTTATTTTTTTTTAAGAAGCATGAGGTAAAAGTTTTACACCATTTTAGAACCTTGATTAGTTGTGGCAACTTTTGTAAGAAGTTGCCATGGTAAACTAGGTACATTTTTTTAACAGTATGGGGTGTCAGATTTACCTTGAAAAAATCTGCTAAAAAATTCAAGAAAAAAATTAAATACATTATTTTTTATGCTGCAACTTTAGCAATTCGGGCTTTCTTTGACATTGTGTTCATTAGCTGGGCTATTTGGGTTACTGTTACAAAAACTAGAACAGCAAAATTAGCAAATTTGTAATTGTAGTACTTAAAAATGGTGTACAGGTCGAAAATTTTTAACTTTTTCGTTAAAATGCTTATATTACAAAAAAAATTACTTCAATTTTATAAATATTTTTTTCTGGGTTGTTACAAATTAGGCAACATCCTGTTCCCAGGTTATCGTTGAGTTTTGGGACACCCTGAATGAATTGTAAATATAAATTACAAAAGCAAACAAAATTTTAAATAGCTAACTGTCCTTTTTCTACACATTGCATGTGCAAAAGATGGAAAGAGACCCATTACGTCAATTTTAAGAAGCTTAAATAAACTTCTAGGTCATTTTCAATAGTTCGAAGCACAAGCGATTGACATATTTAGGACAAAGAAACTATAAATGATTTTTTATCAAATGTTAGCAATAACTAACAAAATATTGTTGTACTCGTTTTACGGCTTGGGATTACCTATCAGAAGTCAGCAAAATACATTTGCCTGAAATAACATTAACTCGAATTTTCATAACGTCAAATATACTTTTTTTAGGAATGTTACAAAACTAATTTTGTCTTTGTGAAAATAATCAAAATTACTTGAAAGCATAACAGTTTTATTATAAATCGGTTTTCAGAATTACGGATAATTGAGTTTACATTTAGTTGGAATATTGGCACATTTCTTATAGTATACGCTTATATTCCCATTTGTAATATTTGTTTGTAAGTATCTGCCCAACTCTTTATTATTTCTTTAAGTGAATTTGTACAAATTTTCGACATAATAATATATATAAAAATTTATTAATATTTACAATAAAGGCTGCTGCATTACTCTTGTGTTCAAATAATTTTCAGTCGAAGCTAAATATGCATGTTAGTTAGTGGTGCATTTTAGTTAAGTTTCCATTAGAATCTGAATATGGTGGTTTTGGGCCCTTAAATTGTTGCAAGCAAAATTAGGCTAGTACTGCAATGATGTTACAATTTAAATTAAATGTATTTATTTTATGTATATTTTAAGTATGTATTTATTATATTTTGTTACATGTCACTATGTTTGTATAGGTTAACTTCGGACTTTTTTTCATGGTTTTTGTATTAGACCTGCCGTCCATTCATTGGTAGGTCCATGTTTTAAGCATAAAAAAGAATGTTTAAAAATTTTATCCATGGAATAAATGATTATTTGATTTTCACTTCGTTTCTAACTATAATGTTTGTATCCGTCTGTCTAACACCTACCTCTCATGGTAGCAGTCGCAGATAAAGCAGGATGGGTAATTAATTATATACATACATTACGAGACCGACATAAATGCCCGAACATTTCAGGCCCTTTTTAAAATAGATTTAAAAAATCAAGTAGATACAATGAAGTGATGTAGCAATCCTACACTTCGGGCGAAGTGGAGGCATTTAAGTACCAAGCAGGCGAAAGTTTAGTAAAAGTACTTGCTTTTAATGGAGATTAGATTAACTTGAAAATCATAACTACAGAACAGATTCCTAATTATAGTTATCATCAGAACTCACCGGCCAGTGTTGCCGTGTGCCTAAAAGCACGCACTTGAGAGTCAGAGAGGCCAGTAAGTAGCGAAATTATATTATCCATGAGGTATTGGTCATAGATGATGGAATACTGGCACATTTTCACCAGTGTCTGGATGAACTCACAGAAATTTGACCTAAACTTCTTCCAAGTCTGCCCTGTCATTATTAAGGGGTACTCTCCACTTTCCTGTGCAAAAAGTTAAAACATATTATGGATTAAATATAATTTTCCTACATAATAATACACATTTCCAAAATATTACAGTGGATAGAAGTTGAAGTTAAACCTACAGGCACTGTTGCCAGATTAGGCGATTTTTCGCCATTTAGGCTACATTAAGAGGTCGACAACTCGATTTCAAATAGGAAAAGGTGATTTTAGGCTTCTTAATGTGGGGAATGAACTCATTTGGGGGTTGGAGTATTTCGACGTGTGAGAATTGCTTCTGGACATTGGGGAATATGAACTCTCTTACTTCCCCAATTCCCCAATGTCCAGCAGCAAGCAGAATTGTAAAATTGTTTTTCTTGATTTATGGCGAATTAACTACACAAAAGTCTGGCAACACTGCATACTAGCGATGCGCGATTGTGAATGATTTCGACATTCAACTCATTAGTAATCGCCAATCCTGGCATTCGAAAATCAAATTAGTAACCTACTAATAGACTGGGACATTTTGTGGTATGGACATGATGAATGAGGTGTTTCCACATAATAATCATACGACTCATGCACCTGACCAAATGGCAGGGGCATTTGGTACTTACTCATTCCACTCGAGTCAAATGATTGTGCTTGGATTCGACTTAGGCGAATGATTTGCCCATTCAAATGATTAGTATTAGTAACATTCAAAGTCGCGCATCACTACTGCTTACAGGGTTACAGTTAATATTGTAAGCATTTTCAGTCATTTTCAAGCTTAGAGTTGGTACCTGCATGGTGCTTTATCTTTCTATCATTGTATTTGCATAGCTTGTGTGTTATAAAAATGTAATTATTTAGAGCCAAAATTATAATTAATTCATAATCTCTTGATCACTATACAATACATATTACATTGTTTTTACCAAACATATTATTATTTGATAAAAATCATTGAATGTGAATAACTGATATTGCAATATTATTACCATACATCATATTATAGAGGACAAGAATAAATGTACAAACATCAAAATATACCTCATCAAATTCTTGAGTCATCTTCTTGATGATTAGTGTGTGGTCCATCTGGGCCATATCAAGCGTAACCTTCCCACGGCAGCCAGATGCATTAATAAAGAACTGCATCAATTGTACCAGTGCACCCTCACGGTTGCTCTTGTACTGTTCGATCCACATGTCCACAACTTGCTGTACATCACACAGAATAATGCAGTTATGACCAGAAACTTACATTAATATTCCCAGATTAATTATTGCGTCCTACTTACATTTATAGCAGTTTTATTGAATCTGAGAATGTTATAGAGACTGTTCTCATCATCTCCTGGCAGCAGCACAGGCGGTGGCGAGTAAGCGGGCGGCGGCGCCGCGCCCCGACCCCGGCCACGGCCTCTGCCGCCGCGGCCGCGACGCCGCAACGGCGGTGGCGGTGGCGATTCCGCTAGGCGCCCAACGTAGCCTCCATCGCCGCCGCGACCACGGCTACGAGTTATACGCTTCGTCGGCGTTGGCGATGGCGATCTCGCTTCCTCCTCTTCGGGGTCCTCAGCGTCCTCTCTAGGTGCTTCAACAGCAGTTGAGTTGGCCACAGCGCCTACGTTAAATCCAGAGTAGTTGGGATTAGGCGTCTCGGGCTCGTGCACAGACTGTCCGCCATAGTCGGTCATCGGAGTCGCCGGAGTCATCGGGTTCACATACTCCGGAGGAGGATCATCCATCCGTATGCGTTTCCCGCCCCGCCGATGCATCCTAACGTTAAGACACAAACACCGAGAAGAAAACGAAAAATGTTTTTAAGTTTCACATTATTTGAAAAGCCACTGATTTGTGAAAATTTTTCCGCAGTGAATCGATATCGATTAACAACCTAGCACTCAAGTACGAATCACAATTTTAGGTAGAAAAGAAAGAAAACGACGCGCGCAACGAAGCAGCCATTGTAACCAGTGTTACCAGAACCCAAAGAGTACTTTGATACATACTGAAAGCCAGAGCCCTTAATTGAGTCGAAGTCAAAAATTACTTTGCAACAAAAGTAACATTTTTTAACTTCGTTTTTTAATTAAAAATTTTATCTGTAAAAGATATACCTAAACAACAAAAAATAAAAACAGTAAGTGCGCTAAAAAATCAGCTTTAGCCTTTATTTTTTCCATCATTGGCTTCAGCTAGCCAATAATATTGTTGTTTTTGTTTTTACCCTTTTTTTACCATTCTTTCCGTAAAAAAGGAAAAGGTAAAGGTTTGATACCATACAGCCAAGTCTTCGTAATTTCATTTTATTTTTGGATGCTGTGTGTGGTGTGTGTGTGTTGAAGTGGCAGTGGCCGGGGCGGGGCGCAGGGCACATAGCTACGAGAGTCGATGGCCGTTGAGGCAGAAGGGTTCTTCAATGGCGACCGCGCACCGGACGACGCTCAGTGTGTAGGCCGCCACCAGGTAGACCGGCAAGACTAAGATAACAGATCTATAATTTATTAATACAAAAATCGAACACTTACAAAAAATTCCTTTCGAAATTTCGGAAAAATTCGTAACGTCTGCAAATATGTTCCATGACTTAGTTGGCATAGCGTTTGTCACGGTTTACTGGAAGACATTGGTTCGTATCCAGTCGCATCGAAGGAATTTTTTGTAAGTGTCCGATCTTTGTATTAATAATTATTGAAAAGATATTTCTATACGTACTACACAACACTAGTCTTGGGTTTTATATTTTTCCAATTTTGCCAATTTTTCAAAAAAATATCTGTTTTTCCGCTATTTGTAATTTATATTTATCGGAATGCAAAGTTCAAGTTCAATGACATCATAATTTTTTTGCCTATAGCAACACCATTCTTCGCTGTCACGTTTCGGATCGGATGATTTTAGTTTTATTTCTATCTTTTTGCTTTTTATACCTCTAAAATGGCCAAGAAAACATACGACTTGCTGTTCAAATTACTGCTAATCGGCGATTCCGGTGTAGGGAAGACATGCATACTGTTCAGATTCTCAGATAACCACTTTACAACAACATTTATATCTACTATCGGTAAGGAATATCTTTTACATTTTACTTGTTCCTGAGAATAGTAAAAATGCAAAACAATATTTCTTTGCTTCCGTTTGATACTTAATGAATTTCACAAGTCTCTGAATCTTTTGTACGTGATACGACAATTATAATCAATGTTCAATCTTAATATAAGCTTATTGGGGATGTTGCATTATCTCTATAACTTAAAACTAGATCCACTAACGGCGCTGACATTGTCGATAGGCATTGATTTCAAAATCAAAACAGTGGAGCTGCGAGGCAAGAAGATCAAGCTGCAAATCTGGGACACAGCAGGGCAAGAGCGCTTCCACACCATCACCACATCTTACTACCGAGGCGCGATGGGCATCATGCTCGTGTATGACATAACAAATGAAAAAACATTTGATGACATTGTCAAGTGGCTAAGAAATATAGATGAGGTAAGGGATGATGCAGCATGCGCAGTACATCTGTCACTAATTTTAGACCACACTTAATGTATCTCTTTGAATGTGATACTTTCAGCATGCCAATGAGGATGTGGAGAAGATGATCCTGGGCAACAAGTGTGACATGGAAGAGAAGAGAGTTGTCAGTAAGGAGAGAGGAGAAGCGGTCAGTACTTCATGTTTCTTTTGTCTTAGTACAGGGCATCATCATAATTTACAAAAGTTTTACCTTCCAATTCTTTGAAACTGTAGCGATTACATTATTTAAAATATTATTAAGAATTTATAGTAAATGTAATTGCTGTTACTTTTGAATAAATAAATAAGTAACACCATTTACTTGACAACCGAAAGCTCAGGAATGCGCATTCGGCTCGGTGGAAATAGCCGAAGGTGAAAAACACCATTATCACTGCATGTGTGCGTCATTCACGTCACAAAATTCAACAATAAAATTCAAAGAAAATGTTAATAATGGTATAACAAAATGTTCAACATCTACTTTATTTAGATGACAATGTTTTTTTTAAATTTATTCTTGGAATGTTGGGTTGATGTATTGAGTCAATTATTGAAAGAAAATGACAAGTGTTGATAAAGGGGTCTTATATGTGTTACAACAACAACAAACAATAAATTATGATTACTTCACTATCATGCATGCCCGCATGGAAGAGAAAAAGTTTGTGTACTATATATACTGGCCCAACATTATAAGATAGAGATTGTTTATATAGTATAATTGGTCATATACACTGTTTCAAGCCATAGTATGCTTAAATAGGTTTTCAGTTCCCAGGTTGATACAAAATACAAAATTTCCTAGTTTCACTTGCAAATATGCAGAAATGGCACTGGAAACAACAAATATCATATGAAAGCTTAGAATTGAGGTGTGCCCCGATGTCGTAATAAGCAAAATGAGGCATCAATTAGCACGCGGCGTTAACGCGATGAATACGCGTCTGTTTGTAGCCATGTGATTCAGTCAAGAGGAACTTTGATTGAAATCATTCATACTGAAAGTTTACTACATATTATGGAAGCAGTTACTTATATTTGGTTTATGTTGTGCTGGCATGTATGTAACTAGGTGTAAAGTAAAGAAGACTGTTTAGGAAGGGTGGGAAAATCATGCATGAAGAAGTATTCATCAACAAGTGTAGCTAGTTTGCACGATTTAACCTCCACTGGGTTTGTGGAGTAGCAACTTAATTTACTTTCATTTTTATTAACATGACTTTACAAACCTGAAGCAATTAATTCATGAAATGTAATTTTCTACTCAAGGGCCCTGGCAACACTGATTGTGTAACCTGTTATTTATGGTTCAATTGCGGATAATGGCACTAACGCAATGAAAACAAATCTGTTACTGTAGTAATATTGTTGACAAGAACCAATGACAAAAGAATAAGAACCAACAAACCAAAACAAAATGGCTGTTTTAGGCACCAGTTGTATTTACATTGATCGTTATTAACTGCCTGGCAATGTCAAATATTAAAGTCAACAATATTCCAATAACATACCGCACAATAATTGTAGTTTCAAATATGTGACTTATAAAAATTAGAGAAAAGAACTTTATTAATTAAATTTTTATTGAATTGATATTCAATTTTTTTTTTTTTGTGAAATTACTCCACTAATTTGTTATAATTATTAATACAAAGATCGAACACTCAGAAAAATCACTCAGAAAAAATTCCTTTTTAAAAGGAATTTTCTTCTTCTTTTAATCGCCAGGACTGGTAGCTGTAAAGGTACTAACTGGGTGATAAATCTGTCATAGATTTCTCATAGATGGCGCTACGACTAAAAAGTCGTTGAAAGACCACGACGCAAGTGAGGTCCGTTGGCTCGTTCCGTGGCTTAGTAGGTATAGCGTCTGACACGGTATGCAAGAAGACGTCGGTTCGTATCCGACCGGATCGAAGGAATTTTTTCTGAGTGTTTTTTCTGATCTTTGTATTAGTAATTATAACAAAGAACTTTATGTTGTGCACTGAAAGACTACAATTGTTAAATTTGCAAATCGTAGTATCTTGGAAGAATTCATGCAGTGCCATTTCTCACAGCTATTGCTATTGCATTCTTGCTAGTTCACATGACGGAACAGCATAATAACAGGGTAACAACAACAGTTTAGATTGTTGGTCATTAATGAGTTACATATTGCGTATAAGAAGTGACAGGACAAACAAGTCGTGCACCAGGATATAAGTGACATAGCAGTTGACTCAGAGCTAAAATCGCAAATATATGAGGGACACTGGCACTGTGCCTGTCACCCTGAGACATGAGTTGACAAGTCCCATATGCCTGTAATTTCACCAGCACCCTTGCCCTTCAAAACCTAAACACAGTAATGATCACTCACATCAATCACACATCACTGCTTGACGGCAGAAAAAGGTAAGGTTCTCTGGACGAACCCAGGTGGTAGTAATTCTCTAGACCAAACCTTTAACAAGTAGTTCTACTTATCGAGTTCTTAGGTTTTATTATGGTATTAGGAAGGAGTTCTACTGCTACTTAATCATTGAGCTACCAAAAAATGGACGTCGGGTCTAATACAAAAACTACGAAAAATATGTCCGTAGTTAACCGATACAAACATAAGTGACACATAACGAAATATAAAAATAACTAAAACATTTCATGTAAATTGTAACGTCAATGCAGTACTGCCTAATTTTGCTTGCAACAATTTAAGGGCCCAAAAACACCATATTCAGTTTCTAGAAACTTAACAAAATGCACCATATTTAGCTTTGACTGAAAATTACTTGAACACGAGTGTAATGGAGCACCTTTATTGTGAGTATTAATTCATTTTTATACATTATTATGTCGAATTTTGTACAAATTGACTTAAAGAAATAATAAAGAGTTGGACATACATACATACAAATGTTGAAATAAGTGTGTACTTTAAGAAATGTACCGATATTCCAATTAAACGTAAACTCAAATATCCGTAATTCCAAAAACCGATTTATAATAAATCCGTTACGCTTTCAAGTAATTTTGATGCTTTTCACAAACACAATATTAGCTTGGATTTAAATCCGGAAAAATAGTTTCATTTCCTATGTGTAACAATTGCGAAAACCTAAGAACTCGATACAATATTAGCTTTTATTTTGTACTATTCCTAAAAAAATAAATATAAATAAATATTCCTAAATACATTTGACATTATGAAAATTCAAGCTAACGTTGTTTAGAGCAAATGTAAATACATTCTCTCATCTGACTTTTGATAGGTAATAACAAACCGTAAAACGAGTACAACAATATTTTGTTAGTTATTGCTAATGTTTAATAAAAAATCATTTTAAAAATAAGATTAAAATCAGAGCGACTCTATAGTTTCTTTCTTCTAAATATTTCAATTACTTGTGGTTTGAACAAGTTTGAAAATGGCCAAGAAGTTTATATGGTTCTTGAAATTGACGTAATGGATCTCTTTCCACATTTTGCGCATGCAGTGTGTAGAAAAAGGACAGTTAGCTATTTGATTATTATGTTTGCTTTTGTATTTATATTTACGATTCATTTATATATAAATTAAATACTATACAAGTGTACAAAATAACACTTAAATGATAACTATGATAACACAATATATTTGTTTAGTGATAATATGTCCTGTTTTTACACAAAATCCTGTTTTTACACTTTACTGCAGCAATTTTTACAAGTTATTTTTATATAGTACTGCAAGATTGACAACCGCGAACGTCGAACAAACGAAGACTGTTGCGCGATTGACGCCCTGTATGTGATTTTAACGCCCTATAGGTGCGGACACTTGTTATTCGTTGGTAGGTCAGTGTACTTAATGCATTATCCATTTGTTGGCGACAGATCTTTTTTATACATATAAATATTTTTTACTTCTTTTTTTATAAAATTTTATAATAATTTCAAAACACAGAGCACACCGCGAACCAAAAAGCAATGAAACAAAAATGTAATTCAAAATACAAAAAAAACAAAACTAATTCCAAGTATAAAAATTAAATAAAAAAAGAAGTAAAAGATATCTATGTGTATAAAAAAGATCTGTCGCCTACACCATTATTGTAAAAATGACCACCCCTACAGAATGCCGTATAACACTTGCTGTAGCAAATTAATATATATTATAAATAGTACAAATACATACCACAGAATAAAGCAGGTGCAGGAGGATTGTTCCCATCTGTCAGATCTTATAAACTCTCACAGGTATTATAATTGTGTTCCAATGATACCATCAATTTCCCCATTTGTAATGAGATTCACCTTGACCTGACTTTCATATTCGTATTCATTTAATGTCAGCATTACTGTGTTCTGATTTTGAAGGGTAAGGGCGCTGGTGAAATTACAAGTATATGGGACTTGTCAACTTGTGTCTCAGGGTGACGGGCGCAGTGGCAGTGCCCTTCAGATCTGTGTAACCACCACTTATTACAGTTCAGAGCCAAGACCGACAGCATTGTGCAAACATGTAGCAAAGTTACCTACAATATTATAACATGTATGTACACTTTAGCAAAAGTTTGATTGGAATACTTAAGCCGGTGTTCGGTTGTTGTGCGCAGATAGCGCGCGAGCACGGCATCCGGTTCATGGAGACATCGGCCAAGGCCAACATCAACATCGACCGCGCCTTCAACGAGCTGGCCGAGGCCATCCTGGACAAGACGGCGGGCCGCGAGGCCGACGCCGACCACTCGCGCATCGCCGTGGAGCGCCGCCCGTCGCGCGCGCCGCCCACCCGCGCCTGCTGCTCCACGTAGACCGCCCCCGCCCCCGCCCCCGCCGCCTGCAGGTCCACACAGCAAACGAGCTTATTCCTGGACGATGGCCCGTTCTGGGTCTATAACCGGCTTAACGCTGCCGTTTGTCGCTTCGTCACCATCTCTCTTGTTTCGCGGTCAGGGAAGCTGTCGTCAATGAACATGTTAGATACTTGTAATTTGGTGTAAGTAGTATGGTATGTTTGCGGGGTGTACGGGACCGTTTTCTGGGTATTTCAATGTTACGGTTGGGCAAGTTATACCGAGTGTCAAAGCCAAGAGCGCGTCGCTAATGACGACTGTAGACGCGCATCGAAGTGTCTATTTTGTATTAGCTTGGCAAAACTACCCTTAGTGAATACACAAATTGACATCAGCAGTTATTTGTTTCGTTGATGGCGAGAATCTCTTGTCTGTTTAAACTAGTGACAAAGGTCCAATCACTGACGAGTCCTTTTTTCACGTACAAACCCCATCAAACTCGGGTAAAAAGCTATTGCCAATTAAAGGCATCTCTGTAGGTATATGTACATAGCTAGTATAATACTTGGCTGTGGAGGAATGTACAAACAATGAGACAACTTTAAACTCGACTCTCGTTGGCTTTCAAATCTCGACTTTTATGTAAAACTGAGAGTTGGACCCCACTAGTTCGCACGCGTCTGCATCGTTCCCGTACTAAACGTATTTATAATGCTCCGCAGCATTGGCAGCACACGTTGCTGTGGTCGTACGGCTCAGCGCCGTCGATCGATGCTATTAGGTACGCAAGCGATCACATACACCGTAGCGAGTTAGCGTTGCTAAAACAGTAACGCTATGGCGTTACGCGCCACAGTATAAATATAACAGTAGTCAAAAGATGAGCAGAGCATTAAATTTTATGACATTCTACCACAAAAAAATGGTTTCAATGAAGAATCCGTGCATTTTAAAAATATAATAAAATAGCTGTCAGGGCTGAGGCCAAATAGTTTATTAAATGCCTTTATTAATATTTGTAGTAGTATATACTATACCAACACTTAAGTTTAACAGTATTTTTTCTTGTAAAATTAATTAAAGTTATTATTTGTTTATCTCGCTGTTATCGTCTTGCGAAAGTACTTTAAAATATTATTATTCCCAAGGGGTATGGAGACCTGGCGTCCTGAAATACAGGGCTTGAGTTTAGTTTAGGTATCAGTCTCCACACAATATCTGTAGAATAGTTCATATAGCACTTTTTGTATTGTGATGAGAAATCAATAAATTTGTTATTGTTATTATTATTATTTATTATATGCGTATTAATTTTGCTAACGGCCATTGAAAGTATGTATGGAGTAACTATACCTACTGTTTGTTTGTTATACTGTGGCTATGTTGTGGTATACCGTATGACAAAGACTTTGACTGGTACGACGCTACGAATAGGTGCTACGAAGCGCGCCCAAGTGGGGCCCAACCCTAAAGCTGTGTCCCTATTATATTAAATATATATTCGAATCGTCTAGTCGCATAATAATTGGGGTGCAAAACGTTTGTAATAAAAAAGGCACAGCCCACACGACCTCATAGTCTAAGGATTACGCTAAAATAGGATAAGAAATATCTCAAACTTAAATTAATCCTGATTAAATTCTTGGTGTCAATTTTGTTGGAACTTGTGTACTGTTTGTTGCGTAAAGATGTAAGGCGCGGTTGCAGCTCCGTTCAAAAAGTTGTTTATTCATTTGTGATTTTTATATCGACGAAACATTTTGTTAATAGAATAGACTAACGGAGCAACAACTGGAATGTATACGTGGCTATTAAATTTATTTCCATTTGTAATTATAATACTGCACAGGCACCACGAAAAATGTATTTTTTTTTCTGTAACAAGAAAATGAAAATGATTTAGCAAAAAAGCAATGTGGACCCCCGTGTAGATAGTATTTTTTCTCGCTTTCGACGCCTCGGATACAAATTGATTTGTTGCAATCGTAACCCAACAGTAAATTAATTAATTTATCGAGTCATAACTTTTCTGTTCGTAGTTATGTTGCACATTATTTACGAACATAGCCTTATTTTGTCACCTAAACATCGCATGGAGATATATTTTGTAGTAAGGATCATAAAATGCTTTGGAGATTAAATAATTTTAGCTTAAGTGATGTAAATGCTTATAGAACTTCGTTTTACGACCGGCGGAGTAATGCGAAGTGCTTCGGCGATCGGCCCACGGCTTCCTTTAGGCGTAGTCTCAGCTTTGATTGGAAACTGAACCGTGTTATTGTTATTCAGTCTGTGTATTTTGTAATGAGTTATATAGCGGGAATTGATTTTTTACGTATTACGTAGTTTGTAGAGGCCGTAAATGGATTTGTCTCATATTTAGTTGCACTAACCGCATGACTTCGCTGTGTTTGTATCGCGCGACCAGCGCGCAGAGCGCCGCGACTATCGTCGCTCTCCGCCGTACTAGGTAATTACTGCGCAATGGAGACAATGAGGTATACATACGTCGTCGGCGCTCTGTGCTTCAATATCGTTCCCGCCGCTTGAGCAAGTGTTTATATATTTGCAACCAAGTCACTAACACATATCGCGTGTTGTTCCGGTGTGACCATAATACGAGTTTTTAAAATTTGACTAGTGAGGTCAAAAGGAAATTTAGTGTACTGTTTGACATTACAAGGGTGGTTTACTGTTAGCTACTATCACATAGAAAAAATATACGGAATAAAGAATTTGTGGCGAAGGAGGGGCTCCATTCCCACTTGTTTTTTCTGAGGTTGCTCATGTGCACGACTTATGCAAATTCAAATTATTTCGAAAAAATATCCGTCACTTTTAGTATTTTTTGTTCCAATTTTAAATAAAATGCATTTCCATTCATTTGTTCGCCATTTTAACATAATAATGCGACATGTTCAAGTTTTTCTACGATTCTAAATGTTTATTTATAATAGATATATTCCCTAATGACTGGCCTTGCCACACTAAACGAAAACAACATTTTGCAACCATAGATATATAGGAAAAATGTAAATTAATTATTCTTAAATGGTTGGCTGGATATAACCTGCTTCTCTAAGCAGCATTGTACAAACCATGGCAGTTTTTGCAACAAGACCCCGACCCTTGTCAATTGAGCTGAAATGGACGGAAATCAGAACTATTATTCGTTACTCAATCAAGTCTGATCAATAATCGTACACAACTAATCGACGCGTCTCCTTTCGTATCGTCCAAGGCGAGAATGAATAGGTATTATTTAAGTGTGCGTGATCCATCGTAGACCTCATCGTCACTTTCCATCAGGTGAGATTGAAGTCAATTGCCCACTTACGTTTTTATTAAAAAAAACTAATTCACGAGATTTTGTGCATGCAGTCAATTGAACTAGCTCTTGTGGTACTTGAAACTGAAAAGTGGTGCTGTCTCAAAAGGTGGACAGTAAAAGCCTTGTGACTTGAAGAGGGCGGTCCGAGTAATAGGGCCTTTTTGCGACTAGAACAGACTAATTCACGACTTATTACCCGAGTTGTAAAATTTTGTAAACTCGATTATGAGCACGCTGGACTAAGCCACTCAAAGATATCTATTAAAGCGATAATCCGTGCAACCGTCAGTACAGCTTAGTCACTGCACTTCATACATTTTAATGCATTTTTTAATACACAATGAAATGACTGAACATATGTTTATACTTATTATTTACCTCATATTGTCCAACCACGTTCAGGTGCGTTAAGCTATTTGTGTGAGATCACGATTTGTTAGTTTTGTTACCCTATATACACTGAATTTGCAAAATGTGAGTTTCTCCTGCACATTTGAGCAGGCTGGCTCCTATCTAGGTTTTCTTAAACGATTTACTGTACTCAATAACAACTTTATTAACTATATATAGGTATATATGTTGAAGAATAAATTACAATTTTATCTTATGGTGTAATGTCTTAGTTTTTACCTGCTTTTATAAATAAACAACGGCATTGTATATTATGTTCATATTAAACTACTTATCGTATTGAGTGTTTTTATTTTATACTACTGTGAGCGTGCTGATGCTGTTGGTGGACTGGCACCGCTTAAGCACGTCCTGTCGATTATAATGTAGCCGCTTGGGATGTTCAGTCAACCGCAGATCTCGCTTAGTGAGTTTGACGTTCAGAGTTCGAGAGGGTTTATAAGAAGTGGTAATAATTCCAGTTTTATAAATATTTATTCCGGTTTTAACAATATTTATGATCTTTAAAAATGTTAAACGGCTCAAAAAATAAGAAGTGAAGTCGTGTGCGCTGCCGCGATCGAGCAGGGAGTGACCAAGGAGCGATGATAGAACGAAACAAAATCAGAATGCGAGGCAAAAGAACTATGGAAATTCAAAATTTAAATACGAGTGGCCAGGAACCGGAGAAAGGCAATAAAAAGGTGGGACGACGATGTAAGGAGGTCACACTAATTTTCCTCTCGACTGTCGTCATCTTGGTCAATTTTGTTGATTGTAGGGTAATGTTTGGGTTTTTATTCACTAAGCATCCTCCGACAATGAACTTTGAAAGGAGCCGTTCGAGACTTAATTGTTGTTTGCAAGCCTCGTGCGGCGCGGACGGCCGTTATCATCAAAGGTCAGCCGAGTCACGGGGCCGCTTTGTGCGTAGGGAATCAGTCGTTTGCCACTGGCGACGAAGAGTACACCGTTGGCACTATCACCACCGAGGACATGGCGCGGATTACGTCCAGCGTACTCGTGCTCTTCTGCGTGAAACTCGCTTCTCTAATGGATCGTAAGTGAGCCTACAAAGAGACTACATAGTTGTTCTCGCATCGGAAAGGATCCTTTCCAAGCGAGTTTCTGTCGAATCGACTAATTTTCGTACTTTGACCCGAGATATTTATTTTAAGAGATGAAACGGATATCCGGTATCCGGCTTATCCTGCCAATTTTACTATCTGGCCGGATGTCGGATGTTTAATACTAAGAAAAATACACAAGTACGTCAAATAAATTGATTTATTAGTTAAATAGGATAGTTATAGGATTAACAGAAACTACACCATCGTTAACAATCTATTACTTGTAAGTGTAAAGAACTATAAACTTATCGGTGAATTTAGTACCTACTCAAATTTAAGCAAATGCAAAAAATGAAGAGATGTGTTTCTGCATAAGTGGTAAAAGTAAGTTACGTTTATTTTCATAAACGAGACCGGCTGCAAAGAACAGCCTTTCTCTATAAACGGTGCTAAAACGAGCGCCTGCAAATTATAATCCGTCCTTTATTTTCGTATCAACATATAAGTTGAATTACAAATATTTTTTTGGTAAAACCTGGTAAAAAATTAGGATAGTTAGATCACAAACAACTAATTAATAAAATCAAATCGAAACAAAATAGTAACTGGCTTAGTAAGTGCTAGTGCTACATTTATAAAATAACTAAAGACGTAATAATAAGAACTAAGATTTTTGATATAGTTAAAGCAGGGGTTCCCAAACTTATTTTATCTACTGCCCACTTTGAGAATAAATTATTTTTTAGCGATCCAATTTTTTTACCTACTTAAAAACCACTACAACTTCAAATTAAATTAATTATTGTGAGCTATATTAGCGGAGATTAAACATTCATTCTAAACTTGTTGTGCAAGAGCTAACTTGAGACCTGAGCGCAGTAGGTAGTACACAACGGTGCTCAGGTCTCAAGTTAACTCTTACGGGCTACACCTGCCGAGAATGATTATTGAAACGCAACTTTATAGTATTCAGACAGAGTATCTTTTATTCAAAATAAAAAACATACTAAACACAATCGATTCTAATATAAAAACTAATGTGAAGGATGAATCTGATGCTGTTTAATAAGTTTGTTGATATCAAGTTCCAATTTACTCAAGAACAGCTGCAAGTCACCACGTTCGGTAACATGCAAACGATTTCTCTTTTTAGTAAGCAGCGTTGTCATAGCACTAAAACCACGTTCACACAAATATGACGATGGGAATGCTATCAAGAATCGTTGAACGCTTGACCACAATCCAGGGTACAATTGCGGGATCGGTTTTTGTAGCCAAAATTCTTGGTAGTCATTTTGGAACTTGATTTTTATTTCCTCGTTCGTTGTCAATTCTATAAGTTATTCTTCCAGCTGAGGTGATATTGCTGTGTTGACATTTGAAAACGGATCCAACACCCAGTCTGGTATTTCCAAGTTCAAAATGTCCTGGTAACGTTCGGTGAAGTCAATGTGGAAGTTTTTCCAAATGTTGGCAGTAGGCATGTCGTTACAGCAGGATACTGATAAATTCGGAAAATTGTGAAACTCACGTCTGCCCATATTCTTTTTGTGTAGAAGCAATTTGGCTGCGAAAGCAGCAACGACATTTTTTATATTAATTAAATTTAGTTCATCGCTTACAATTGGAGATTCATGTCATTGAACAATTTATACAGGTCTGTCATGTAAGCTATATCATTCTTTGATGTAATGAGCTTGTTGCGCAATTCTGTATCTTTAGTTTCCAAGAACTCTATCACAGAGTCAAATAGGTTGTAAAATCGAGCCCGACAATTGCCTCTTGATACCCAACAAGCGTCAGTATGAAACAACAAACGGTTGAAATCTTCGTCAGTAACCTTAAACTATGTTTATTATTTTTCCCATCCTCTAAGTTAGTAACACTAAGCTGATGAAATAATCTATCATTCAAAGAGCTGTTACGGATTTAATTGACTGCTTTGTTGACATATTGCAGTGATTGAAAATTGAAATAGTCGTTCACTTAAATTTCTAGCAACGAAATGTAGTCTATGAATAACGCAATGTACAGCAAGGACATCTGGAATTTTATTTTTTAAGTACGCTATGAAGCCTTTATAGCCCTGTCATAGCCGGAGCGCCATCCGTAGGAACTGATATAATATATTTCAAGGAAATCTCTTTGTCATCACAAAACTTTTCCAATGTATTGAATATGGTTTCGCCTTTTGTATCGGTCTCTAAATTTCTAGCAAACAATAGTTCTTGACATATTTTCTCATCTTTAATAAACCTCACGTAAAACAGCACAATGCTTCATTAGTTGGTAAAGTGGACTCATCGAGCTGAATTGAGAATTGCCTAGTCGTCAGATGATTGCACAATGATTCTTCAATGTTTTCGGCCATTTCATCAATTCGTCTTTGCACAGAATTGATTACTCAAAGGAATTTTTCACACAGCACAGTAGTTATTATTTCCTTTATTGCTGGCAAAATTAACTCTTCTCCGATGTTGTGTGGTTTGCCTTTTTGAGAAATTAACAAAGAGATATTGTATGTACGTAACTCGTGGTCCGTCGTCATCTTGCTTAGCAGCCGCCGAAAAGAGTTTTGCTACACTTGGCTGAGCATTATGCTTCTTCTCTAGGTCTTGAAAATACGCTACATTCTTGTCTTTCTTATCTGGATGCATTTTATTCAAATGATCTTGCAGTCTTGAAGTCTTCATTGCTACATTAGAAAATGTTTTTACACATAGAAGGCACAAAGGCGTCTATGGGTTTGTGGGATTTTCAATGAATCAGAATTGAATACATTCGTATTGCCGTCTCTTTTTTTTTACTTCGGACATTGTTTTGTTTTGAGAAATACGTAAGTAAGTGTTGAACTTAAGTACTGCTTATCTATTACGCGCGAAACCGCAAATGAAAATAAAATAAATATTACGTTGTTTATATAGGATTGCATAAGCAGCACGCACCGACAGGAATAAGACAAACATGCATAAACTCGTTTATCTCATTCGACGCTCAATCGTACTCAACAAGTAAGAACAAGTATTCTATGAACCAGCCGATTGATACAGGAATGCACAAATTGGGTTATAAAACAAAAACTTGTTAAAACATGATTGCCCGCGGTCTGTTATCTACGAAAATTACTTATCTAGGAATACTAATAACTATTAAAATCCGAAACTGTGTCTGTTGCCTTTTTATTTGATTGTTTGTGTCTACTTTCATTTCGAAATGGAGCGGTCGATTGACATGATTCTTATTTTATTTATTTAATAAAACAGGAAAGAAAAAAGAAAAGCTAAGCGACCACAACAAATGAAATTGCGAACGTGCAAATGCAATCATTCACTAATCTATCTGTCTCCCACGATGCGCAGTCTAAACCGGTTACGACACGTTTGCAGGAACGGGTCGGATATCGGATTAGCGCTCGACGGATATCCGGTCGAATCACTATCAGTTTAATCTCTAATAAATTGTTTTACATGCACGATCTCGTTTAACCCCGTCGGCACCGCGATCGGAGCGAGCCGGCTGCAGGGTAGTCGCGTTTCAGCGGCGTGCGTGATCGACCTGGAGTGCGAGGAGTGCGTGCCGGACAACATGCCGCTGGTGACGTCGCACCGGGCCGCCAACGGCTCCGTGCGCGTCGAGGACGGCGACGAGGTGACGCTGGCCTGCGGCGGCGGCAAGTTCCTGGCGTACCCGCTGCGCGAGTCGCTGGGTGCCGTGTGCCGCGGCGGCCGCTTCCTGGCGCACCCGGACGGCGCGCTGCGGCACCTGCTGGAGCTGGGCTGCCAGGAGAGCGTCTTCGAGGACGTGCTGCACGAGGTGCGCGGGCGGGGCGGGGCGGGGCGGGGCGTCGGGTGCGGCGCGGGGCCGCGACTCACGGGCGGGTGGTGCGGGCGCAGGTGGAGCACTGCGCCCCGCCGCTGCAGGGCCGCGCCGTGCGCACGCGCGCGCCGGGCTCGGGCGCGCCGCGGCACCTGGCCACGCTGTGCTTCG
>NW_020654080.1:208958-244327 GCF_003589595.1 Hyposmocoma kahamanoa | reverse complement strand
GCTCGGGCGCGCCGCGGCACCTGGCCACGCTGTGCTTCGACGCCGACCGCGCCGTGGCCGCCTTCGCGCGCGCCGGCAACGCGCCGGCCGGCCTGGCGCTGCCGCCGCACAGCGAGGCGCGCGCGCCGCTCAGCCTGCTGGGCAACTTGCAGCAGCTGTTCGACGCGCGGCTGCGCGCCGACGCGCGGCGCCTGTTCTCGGACGACGCGCGCCTGGAGCGGCGCCTGCGCGGGCTGCTGCGGCCCGAGCGCGTGGCGCTGGCGGCGCAGGCGCTGACGGCGGCGCCGCTGCTGGCGCCGCGCTACTTCGACGGCCAGAGCGCGCGCGCCGCCGGCTTCGAGGCCGGCGCCGTGCTGGCGTGGCGCGGCGTGGCGGCCGGCAACCTGCGCCACCTGCAGCGCGACGTGGCGCGGCTGCTGCGCGCGGCGCCGCCGCGGGCGCTGGACGTGTACGCGGGCACGCACGGCGTGCTGTCGCTGCGCGCCGGCGCCGCCCGCCGGCCGCTGTTCCTCAAGCCCGGCCGCTTCCCGGTGCCGCAGTACGTGTGGACGGTGGTGCACGACGCCGCCGCCCGGCGCGCGCTGGCGCTGGTGCTGCTCAACGACCCCTTCGTGGCCGTCAGCGAGATCCGCGAGCGCGTCTTCTGCGAGAGCGCCTGCGGCCGCGCCGCGTGGCTGCGCGACCTGCGCGAGAACCGCAACTACGAGGTGCCCGCGCAGGGGCTCGTGTTCTGCTGCCCCGTGCACGACTTCGCGGCCGTCGTCGCCGAGATGCCGCGGCGCGCCCTGGCCGACGTGCCGGCCGGCGACGCCGGCATGCTCGTGGACTCTTACGCGTAGTTCTAGCGCGGTGGGGCGGGAGGGTTCCAAATGAAAGTAGCCTTAAGTTTTAGCAGTAAAACGTTTATTAAAAGTAGAATACGAATGACAAGTTATCGATTCAACCAGCCCCCTTTAATCCTTCTCGGCTATGGCGGTGAGATGCCTGTCGATTTCGCCCTCCGTTAACACGCTGGAACCGAAAAAAATATTATTACGAACTAGATGACGAGTGGTCAAAATTACGACTAAAGTTAAAACTACTACTATTATAGATGACGCTACGACTATAAAAAATCGTTGAAAAAACAAATACAAAGACGCGACGCAAACACATAGAAAAATTCGCGAGGTCCACTGGTTCGTTCCGTGGCTTAGTTGGTATAGCGTCTGCCACGGTAAGCTAGAACGAACCGTCGGTTCGAATCCGGCCGGATCGAAGGAATTTTTTCCGAGTGTTCGATCTTTGCATTAATAATTATAACAAAATAGTGGAGTAATTTCACAAAAAATAATTGAATATCAATTGAATAAAAAAATTTAAAACTTAAAACTGTCAAATTGAATACTGACTGGAAATTGGGGTTTTCCTTGGATACAATGCCGACTTCGATCTCGGAGGACTTGAAGTCCACGGACAGCACTTGCGAGAGGCACGAGATGGCCAGTTGCACAGCGTCATCGGCCGACAGATCGGCACGCTTTTTGAGCTTCTTCTCGAGATAAGCATTAGCATCGGTGGCTTTGGCGCCTGCCGCTACCGCCTTATACGAGCAGTAGTAACCAGAGGGGTCCGTCTTGTATACGGAGGGACCCGCCTCGTCGTCGAAGGCCACCAGCATCATGCTGCATCCCAGCGGGCGCATCTCTGCGTTCTGCGTGTACACCTGCGAGATGTCAGCGATGCGCCGGCATAGGATGTGCGCCGGAATGTCGCTGCCGTACTTATACGTCCAGTTGGCCGCCTCGTAGCGCGCGCGCTGCACTTGCGACTTACTGTCGGCTGAAAATATTATTTACTTGATATACACCTGAGCAGTGAAACATTACTCATAAAGTTCTACGTAACATATGTTCTCATGAAGTGTATGCTCACTGTCTGTTGTATTGCTATTATAATTATATATAACATATTACACACAGACACACACACACACACACACACACAAACACATAGTAAAAAATATACACAAAAATCTCGGATAAAAAAAACAATGAAATATTGTACTAGGGACCCCCTGTTTCGCGGGTGCTATGGACACACGCATAGACAACCACAAGTAACACCCTAAACTCACGAGAGAATTAAATTTAGGCAATACAAATATTTCTCCCAGCCCGGGAATCAAACCTGGGACCTCTGCATGGCAGTCCAGCTATGGTAACCGTTCGGCCAGAGGCAGTCGCAATAAGCTTATTTTTGTTACGATTGGGCTCAAAAAGAGTAAAATAACAAGATTACCAATCATGCCAGTCATGACGCATCCAATTCGGTCAGTAAGGCGAAAAAGATGTGAAACAGATGCAGGGTCTAGCAGCCGGTCCGGCACCTTGCGCTGCGCCGCTACCACAGCCGCGTCCACGCCGCGTAGCGCTACCGATGTCAACCCACCTTGGTTTATAGCCTTCAGTGCATACTCTGCAACATCATAGAGTTATATGCTTATGCTAGACACCTTGTCTCAAAAATGTTGCAATTCTTGGATAAGTCAAAATGTCAAAAGTAGGACTTAACAAGCTACCCCATGCAAATTAAGTGTAGAAACAAAATTTTAAACTACGATTTCTTAAAGTTTTCTTAGTTTTAGTAATTCTCATGCAATAATTTGTAACAATATTATAATCATGCAGTCCAATTAATGCAACCTCATACTAATGAAACATAATAACAATAGTAAAATAATCGATAACAAATTTAATAATATGAAATGTAAATTTTATAAGAAATCTTCAATATTATAGAATGTCCTATCATTTAGGTAATTAAATAATAATTTCTTAAATTCTGCACAATCGTTGCAATTCCTAATTTCAAGTGGAAGTTTGTAATATACCTTCGTAGCCATTACTATTACACTCTTTTGAAGTAGAGCAGTTTTACATGATCTACTTTTCAGTTGATGAGAACGGTGGGCTCGTGTGACGAATTCTCAAATAAATGAAGATGACGCTTTACGAAAAGTGAAATTTCAAATATATATAAGCATGATAGAGTCAGTATTTTCAAATTTTTAACATGTGGTTGACAGCTATCTGTTTTTTTCAAGCCGCATACAGCCCGAATACATCTCTTTTGGGCTTTGAATGTGCATTCAATGTGCGGTGCATTTCCCCAAAAAATGATTCCATACCTAAGGTTGGTTGCTACATAACCATGGTAGGCGGTCACTAGAGCGTTTAAATTTACTATGTTCGATAGCCTAAACAAAGCATAAGAAAACTTTAGGATCTTATCACATACATATTCTAGGTGTGTTTGCCATTTTAGATTTATCTATATATAAACCTAAGAACTTTCATTGTTTCACCGACCTCCTTGCTTTCATAGACCGCTCTTATTTGCATAGGTTTATTGTATCTTTGCTTAAAGTTCATAACTTTAGTTTTGTCAAGATTTATAACTAGATCATTATAATTATTAATACAAAGATCGAACACTCAGAAAAAATTCCTTTGATCCGGTCAGATTCGAACCGACGTCTTCAATTCAATGAAAATTTAATTAATACAGTGAATAGCGACATCTCTCGCCAGGACTGGTAGCTGTAAAGGTACTAACTGGGTGATAAATCTGCAATAGATTTTTCATAGATGGCGCTACGACTAAAAGGTCGTTGAAAGACCAAGTACAAAGACACGACGCAAGCACATAGAAGAATTCGTGAGGTCCGTTGGTTCGTTCCGTGGCTTAGTTGGTATAGCGTCTGGCACGGTATGCAAGAAGACTTCGGTTCGAATCCGACCGGATCGAAGGAATTTTTCTGAGAGTTTTTTCTGAGTGTTCGATCTTTGCATTAATAATTATAACAAACTAGTGGAGTAATTTCACAAAAAATAATTGAATATCAATTCAATAAAAATTTAATAGATCATTATATTTAAGCCATTCAAGAATAGAGTTCAAACTTGTATTTATATTTGTTTCATTGTCATAAATTACCGTATAATCATCCGCAAACAATATCGTAGGGTGGTTAATTGATTTAGGAATGTAATTTATGTATATTAGGAAACATAAAACTACTCAATTTTCGATACGGGACATACTTTATTAATGTGTGTTGACTGAAGTCTATTTGTAAGGTAGGATTTTATTAGTTCCTGGGCATTGCCTCTTACACTGAATACCCACAATTTATGCAAAAGCGTGTTATGATTTACATAATCAAATGCCTTGGTTAGATCCATGTATAATGATGAAACGGGCTGACCTCTGTCCATCCTAGAATATATTTTATCACGAAATTTGTAGATAGCCAAATTGATGGAATTATTCTTACGGAAGCCTTTCTGTTGGTCTATCAATATATTATTTTTTTATAGATATGAGTATAGGTTATTAAATATTACTCTTTCGAAAATCTTGGACATTACTGGAATTAAAGCAACTGGCCTAATTTCCTAATTCGCCATTATCACCTTTTTGTAGAGAGGTTTTATTACTGTCGTTTTTAACTCTCTTGGGAATATCCCTTGTTCAAAGCATTGATTTATAATGTAGCTTAAAGGAGGGGAAATAATATCACATACATACTTTAACACTTTTGTGGATATTTCATCTTCACCAGTACTACAAGTATTTTTTACATTTCTAATGATTTGACATTTTTCAAAGTGATCAGTGGGTTTCATAAAAAAAGATTTGGGGGAATTGAAATTGCACATGTTTTTAAACACTGTTCTATAAGGCTTAAGTGCCTTTACCTGGTCAATGAAATTATCATTAAACTTTTGAGCTATGCTTTTTGGATCTGTGATGCATATTCCATTCACTATGATTTTATTTACTATTGCCTTTGAATTTATCTGCTTGTTATTATTGATGATATCCCATGTTGCCTTTGATTTGTTTGTCGATGTACATATGTAATGATTGTTTTGCAATTTTTGAATTAACTTAATTATATGGCTGTATCTTTTTGAATATAATTTAAATATTTGCTTATTGGAGCAACTTGTTAATCTATATCGCCACAGAAGTGATTGTTTACGCTTACTACATTTTTTAATGCCCCTAGAGAGCCATTTTGGTCGCACTTCTGTCCTAAATTTCACTTTGACTATTGGAAAACATAGATCATAAAGTAATTTGAATAAATCATAGAACCTAGAAAACCTCTTGTCCGTCCTGTCCGTCTTGTCCATCTTTCGCTACTCAGTCTAATGACATACTGCAATCTATAGCAAAATATAGTGCGAATATTGCACACTTTGGGATCAGCCAGCAACTTTAATTTCCTTACGTCTTCTTTACTCAATGCGCCCTTTAAGTCACCCCAAACAATTACCTAAATAATGCTAAGTCATACGCTTTGAAGTTACATACTAGGTTATAAATCTTTCGTTTATTTTCTGTTCATGTGAACTTCTAGAATAAGTAAACTTTGCTTAAAGGTAGACAACGATGAACTAGTGAGGACTTGGAACTTACAAGTTGCTTTGAAAATCTCTTTGTAACGTGACTAATGATATCGCAAATTACGGCAACTTACCCACTTGGTAAAGTCTTCCTTCCGGAGAAAAGATAGTAATGTGTCTATCGAAACCAGCGCTACTTTCACGAGCCATAATTGTGTCTATAATATTGTAAAAATACACTATTTTTTAATAAAACTGCTTGACAGCCGCTAACCATTCGAAGTTCACTTCAATTTTCAATTCTCATCAATACGTTTTCATATCACAAATACAATGACGTTTTTTTTTTTTTTTCTCTTGGCTTTTCGCGGTATGTGTTTGCCTCTTTCGACTTCCATCCATCTCTTGTTATTGTCCAACATAGATAACGTCCTAATAGATGCCGCATACAGGGCAACTGACGCGCACCACACATCCGTGCAATTGATCATACATAAAATTTTGCAAAAATTCATCACTTAGTTACGACCAAGTATCAGACCCGTGCGCATCTCCTGATATTCCTGTATTGTTACGCTGGTTTTTGTGAAACGAACTATAAAAATGGCTATTTGTGCCGTGAAATGGCGTGGAAAACAACACATCCAGGACCTCAAACTTTCAAAAAGATGAAATCAAGTCTCACTGGTAAGTTATAACTACGTTATTTACAAGGTTGTCACAGGTCAAATTAAAATGGCTAACACTAAAAAATTACGAAGGAAACTGATTTCTCGTTAATGTCTTTCTGACAGGTCTTTTCAGGACTTTTATTATGATCTTACAATTAAGCGGCTCTTTTTGTCGAAGACACGTGTAACGTGTAACACTAGGGTTGGGAAGATTTGTATTACAGTCTCTTTGGGGTAATATTGATTTATGCATGTTATTTTAAAATTTTTTGAATATTTCGTCTTTTGTTGTGTGTCAATAAAATTTTTCATGGACGTATAAGGAAGAAAAATGTGTTATTATTTTTTCTTCCTAACACTCCTTTAAGATACTTTTACAAATAACGACTGTAGTAGGTAGTATTAAGTCTTTAATATTATTTATATTAATGTTCGGTTATTGAAGGTATCTCAATAAACGTCAGTCATTCCTAAGATGTCGTTTGACTCGGACCCTAAAACCACTAGATTGCCAGTTTACGTTAAAAATCTTCAACCAAAAACAGCAAACAAACAAACGGTAATAGTCGATAGAGAGAAAAGAATACATAAATACAAGGAAAGTTACGACAAAGGAACGCGAAACCTGGGAAGTTTGAATCCAAATGATACAGTAAAAATGAGAAACAAAAATGTGTGGATAAATTCAAAAATAATCAATAGGGCTAGAGGTAATCGTTCCTATTGGGTGGAAACGGAAAATGGAGGAGTTTTTCGCCGTAATCGTCAACATCTGTTAAAAATACCTAAAGGTACCAGTACTAAAGGTATTGATAACGAGGTACCAGTGGCAGCGCCACCTGTCCATAGATCTACCTACCATCCCTCAAACATTGACTGGGAACATGTCAGTAGCTCGGTTTCAAATCAGCGGCAGGAGTTACAGCGTGACGCGGGTTCGAATCCCGCAGAAACACAAAATGTAATAAAGTCACGCAGTGGCAGAATTGTGCGCCAGCCCATCTTTTATAGTCATTAACCTTCATAATGTATAATAATAAGTTTTTCTTTAGGTGTATATATCTCCTTTAAGTGAATAAATTTGAAAAATTCTAAAAGTTAAAATAGTTTTTTTTTCTTTAAAGTAGTTTTTTCTTCTTCTTCTTCTTAATGTGTAAAATAAATCGTTAATTTTAATCAATGTCTAGTTTGTATTTAGCCATATATATGTAAAGTATATTAGATTACTATCTTGTAACTTATTGCAAAGAGGGAGATGTAGCATTATATTCCGATTTTGTAAATTAGAGTAAAGAGGGAGATGTAGCAGTAAATTCCGATTTTGTAACTTAGTTTAAGGAGGGAGATGTAGTAGGTAGTATTAAGTCTTTAATATTATTTATATTAATGTTCGGTTATTGAAGGTATCTCAATAAACGTCAGTCATTCCTAAGATGTCGTTTGACTCGGACCCTAAAACCACTACAACGACCGTGACAATGGAGCGCGCAAAAGCCGAAAGAACAGTAGCAAGAATACTATTCACAATGTGCGCTACACAATTGGAGGATGCTATAGAAAGAAAAATTCCATCAAAGGTTAGTAGTTTTCTGGAAAAGTTATCACAACGTAGAATTAATTTAATGAAAGCAAAAAAAAGGCAATTTTGACAGCGTATTTAGATGACGAAAAAAGAGATGAAAGAGAATTTGAAATAGATTTGGAAGCTACCAATGAGTATGACTCAAGATGGTTTGAATTATGCCAAAGAGCGACAGGATTGTTAAATTACATTACACCATCTCCCAAAAGAGTCTCTTCTCAAGGATCTTTAAAGATGTTGAAACTGCTCATTCGGTCTCGTCAAATTTTCATCGATTTCGTTTACCAAAATTCCAGTTACCGAATTTTGATGGAGAAATTAAAAATTGGGTAGGTTTCTGGTCCCAATTTAAGAACAAAATGCATTATCTGCTGCAGGCCATGGAGAAAAGCACAAGTGCCAGAGAATTTATTGAAAGTTTCCCTTCAGGTCAGAATTACCAAAAAGCTATTAAGCAACTAAAGGACCGCTTTGACTATTACGTTAGACAGTTACTTCAGTTAGTAATTTCAAAGAACACTATTAAACTGTCTACGAGAGCTTTGTATGACAAAATTATGACCCAAATTATAGCTTTGGAGTCGATGAGCTTAACGCAAGACATGTATGCAACATTTTTATTCCCACTCGTAGAATCAGCATTGCCAGACGAAATTTTAAGAGCATGGAATAAGTTCCATGGTGTCAAAAGGAAAGGAGATAAACCACTCCCAAAATTGTTGGAGTTCGCAAGATTGGAAGTTGAGTCTGAGGAAAGAATACAGTTGGCTCACTTCGGTTTGATAGGAACTTCTAGTAATCCCACAGCAGCCTGTTTGACATCAACTGTCAAAAAAGAAGATAAGGTTAATGACAGCGTAAAAGAATTTAAAAAGAGATTCGTTTTATATGGTGTGATAAGGATTTTCATACTAGTTCAGAGTGCAGAATCGCTATGAAAATGAATTTAGAAGAACGTACTGATTTTTTGAAGAAGAGCCGAATTTGCTTTATTTGTCTTAAAAAGGGCCACACAGCAAAACTTTGCCAAGGAAGCCCTAAGTGTGTAGCATGCGATAAAAGGCATTACACATTAATGAATGAATAAAACTCGGTTGGAGCTCATTGGTGATACGGAAGAGTTTGTTTACCCTATTTTGCTACGAAAATGTCCAAAAGTTGAGCGGCTCGTAGAGCAAAAACATAAAGAATATCTTCATGCTATACTTATTAATATTAAGTAGTTATAGCTATCAATATTTGAGAACTTCAAACATTGACAGCTTAGCTTCGAGAGCGTTATTGGATTTTAGGATGTAGAACGCTTGTCAGACGTGTTATAAAGAGCTGTATAATTTGTAGACGGCTTAATGCCAAATCATGCAATGCTACCGTTTCTCTTTTACCAGCAGATCGCGTAAGTTGTGGTATTCTTTTTGAAGTGACCGGGGTTGATTTCGCAGGCCCTTTGAAATTGCGTTCGGGCGAAAAATGTTGGATAGCCCTGTTTACCTGTGCGGTGTATCGTGCCATAACTTAGAACTGTGTACTACCGAAGAGTTTATGTTAGCACTAAAAGTTAGCACTAAGTTTCGGAGTGAATATTTAGCGCTTTTAGTGGAAAAACGAACATCGGGGAAACATGTTCCGGTTACGGTTCTTGTTGAAGTTAACGATGAGAAGCGTGTAGAGTGGCCTCTCGGGTTGGGGATAGAAGTATTGGGACGGTGTTGACGGTCACAATAGAGTTGCCCGAATAATGACCGCAACTGGTGAACGCCTACGAGCTTTGCGATCTTTGTACAACCTCGAGCTGCCCTGTGCAGATGTATCCGCATTGATAAAAGAGAGCAATGCATGCCCATGCTAAGACTTACAGTTCAACTCAAACATTCCCTTACCAGTGGTCACACGTTCTGGTCGTCTGGTGAAGGCGCCAGAAAAATTTGTTGTTTAATATTATTGTTTAGTTAGAAATGTGTTTTTTAAACAAACCGACGTTTCGGGCCCTTTGACACAGTCAACCGTGACCATGGGACCTGTAAAGGGCCCGAAACGTCGGTTTGTTTGAAAAAACAAATATACGCGATTTAAATCCGGAATAATAGTTTCATTTCCTATGTGTAACAATCGCGAAAACCTAAGAACTCGATATGTGTTTTTTAAGTTATGATTTTGGCGATTGGTTTCTAGCGCCATGGTGTGGAGGATGTTTCAGTCTCTGTGGGGTAATATTGATTTATGCATGTTATTTTTAATTTTTTCGAATATTTCGTATTTTGTTGTGCGTCAAGAAAATTTTTCATGGACGTATAAGGAAGAGAAACGTGTTTTAATTTTTCTTTCTTTTGTAAATACGACAACTTATAATACTTAAGTACCTTGTTTTTTTACAATTCCTTTTTTCCTGTGTCGTCATTTAATAATTTACATACATACTACCGTTACGCCTGTCTCTCATAAGGGTAGGCAGAGCTTTGAGTAAGACAAGCCCGCTTTAGCCACGTTTAGCAAACATTTTTATTAAAATTTTAGTATAACTTAATGCACTAAATAGTGACATGTTGCCAGCATGTCTCCTACATATAGGACACCATTAAACCCAGGCCCTCAGACGGCTTTTACGATTTGCGCGGAATCATAAGCAGCTGATACATTCTATGCTTTTCTTTTGCTCCCAGACAAGCATCCAGCTTCGCAGAGATATAGCGTCTCTTAGCGTATTCTATCGCCTGTACCACGGTGAGTGCTCTGAAGAGTTATTCAACCTTATCCCTTCCTCTCCTTTCCATCAGCGGACCACCCGTGCCGGACTGCGTTGCCACATTTGGACGGTCAGTTGAATACCGTCCCGCACTAAAAAGTTTGGCAATTCGTTTTTATGCCGAACCATCAAATTGTGGAACCAACTCCCAGCGCATGTATTCCCTCCCCTCTATAACATCGGGTCCTTCAAACGTAGTGTGAAGAAGCATTTGGCCAGACCGGCAATATAATAGTGACGGAGTGAAGATATTTGTGTTTTCCATCCGTTACTCTCATCTCTGGACTGTATTCGCACTTTCCATCAGGCGCGGTGCAGTCATTTTTCCGAGTCATAATAAAAAAAAAAAAAAAAAGAATTTAATAATTTGTGTCACAATATTATCGTTTTTATTGACTAATTGGATGCAGACTGGTAAAGGTTGCCCATCACTAGCTGTAAGTGCAATTTGAGTGCATTTCTAGTTCGACCTTGAACTAGCGAATCAGAACGTCTTAATTGCATTTACCGCGTCACTGGAAGGACTGTACATTACCATCGCACGATTTGTGGTGTGGGAGGGGATGGGGGGAAGGGGGGGACCCTTCGTGCAAAGTTTCAAAGTTAGGAAGTTAATAGTTTTCGAGATATTAATTTTTGAAAATTCGAAAAAAATAACCTCAAAAAATCGTGTTTTCGCACCAAAGAGCGGGGTAAACCCCTCCCCCTAGTGGGAAAAAGCCACCCCCAAACCCCTCCCCACTTCCTGTGTTATATGAGAAACTAAATTTAACTTAAAACCAGGCAAAAACGCAAAATCCTAATTGATGCATACATCAAACAGTAAACAACAACAAACAACATGGCGTTCTTTTCGCGTTTCGTTATTTTTTTGCAACAAAAAATAATTGTTCAAAAATAAAAGCTTACATACTAATTATAGTAAATTTCTATGTTAAATTTACAATTACGTATTAATTTGTGCTGTTTAATTCAATACTGCGAAAAATTTTTGAAATATCGCAAAAAAATAAACATTTTCGAAAAAAATTAAAAAAAAATATTTTTTTTTTTACGCAAATGTTTATTTTTTTGCGTTATTTCAAAAAAAATACTGCAACAACCAAACGCTGTGCTTTCCTAACCTACAAAACCTGTTTCCTATCACTTATTTTCGAATATTTAAATAATTTTTATTATCAAAACTACGACTTTCCTAAAGCTAATATTTTAGGATTAGACTGCTAACTATGTAATCTATTCACCATATTAATTTCAACTCTCAACTCGTGCGATGGTAATGTACAGTTGAGCCGCGTCACTTGCTTTCCGCCGAATTTGGTGAGCTCGGTTCAGTACAAATTTTCAACAGGCGGCTTTTATTAGGAGGTTATCTATGTTGTCCAACAACTCTTCTACAATGATGTTGCAAATCAGAAACCACAAATCAACCAACGTCTGATTTTTTTAGGAATAGAGAACAAAATTTACGTTTCATTACATTACGAAATGACAGCAAGATAGAATATATGATTAAAGGTTAAGAAGAAAGAGAAAGCAATAATATGATTGACAGCTCAATGAAAATAATTATCGTGAAACGGAACGCAATATAGTCTATGAAAATCATGATAACAAACTTTCTTTTGTCTATGAATTCAGTTGACGTTTGTGTGTTGACAGGAGAGGTTGTGCGTGATTTTGAATTTAATTTCAGTTTATTTTGTAGTAAAATTTAGTTTTCCTTTTTTGTTTTCTGCACGGACTTGTAGCACTTTGTAGAGTTTATCACGTAAACAATTCCTTCTGCTCCATATTCTTAGATAGGCCAAATTTTCTGTTATCATAATGCAAGAAACCGTTACAAACACAAACGAGAGAAAATCTTTATTTTCCTCCATTCTGGACGTTATAGAGGCGCGGGAGAAACAGGCCCAGGTAGAGCGGCAGCTGCAGGAGGAAAAGTACCTAAGGAGAACACAGAGAATCATCGATTTCCACGGTAAATAATGTACTCCACACCTGTATTGGTTTTTGTAAGGTTTCTGGATAACATGCTGTTTAGTTAAACTACAAAAATACTGATATCAATCACTTTGATGCAGAATGCTCTATGAAAAATTTAAAGACAGTACAGGTAACATTATGCTTTTTATTAATTTTAAAGTACCTACCAGTATATTTGTGTAAGTACCTACCCTCTTTGAAAAGTAATATTTACTAAATTCATTTGCAATTTTCAAAATAAAAATTGTTAATCATAAATATTTTTTATTTTATCCATTTATACTATTATTCTTATCTATACACATAGATTGGGCTATTAACCATAATACCCACCAGAATAGACTGTAATAAACACTCCTATGAGAGACCAGTGCACAACAGTGGCATGTGTATGACTTGATATAGGGCACTATTAGATCTTGGTTATCAGCAAGGTTTTTAGTGTACTCTAATTGTAATAATTTTGATGTGTGTATTTAAATAAAGTATAATTTCTAACAAAGTCGAATGTACTTAATTTATTAAGAGATGTTATAATGACCATGTGGAATAAAAGCTTTTTTATGTTTTATTACAAACCTAGCTAGCTTTGCTTACCTATTATATAAAATTAGTTAGATCTATTTTATAAAATAAGTATTATCATGTAGACTTGCTTTGAAAATATGTATAGGAAATAAAATTATATTAAGATGTAATGTGAGTGTTGTTATTATTGAATTATTAAATCTGAGTCACATATACATAGAAAGTCATTGTGCACATCACTGATTACGCCCACCAAAGTTTTTCACAATATTTAATCATTAGTATTTCACTTATTCAGAGTGTTTTTTTTTATATATTTGCTACATTTATTACTCACTTGACTTTAGAAAAAATCTGTATAGATGCAATTTACCGTTTTATTACAGTAGGTAATGGACATTTAAATTCTACTCCACCTTTGCAATAAAGTTAAATATGGTAGGTACACAAACAAGTTGCGTTTGATGCCAAAGTAGATTTACAGAGACCAGCCTCCAAGATGTACACCTGACCTAAGAAATAGTGCAATAACTAATAGGGGTTTATAATATTATCTCTTGTGTGTACAAAAGGGCACATCAATGTTAGTAATGATGTACTGGGTCTCAAGTGTCCTTCTAGTTCCTATGAAGTGAGAACACCGCCGATTACAGAACGGCAGCGGCGCGAGGCAGTGGAGCTGCGGCGCTGCCTCGATTACGTGTCGCAGCACGCACACGTGCTCGAGAGCGTGCTGCGCGGCAACGGCAGCGGCGGCGGCGGCGGCAACGGCGAGGCCGTGCCGCTGGGCGCGGCGCTCGTGCGGCAGGCGGGCGCGCTACAGCGCTGCATGGCGCAGTGCGTCGCCAACGCCGCGCGGATCCGGCGCCTGCTCGCCGCCGCGCACCAGCCGCAAATGGACTCCATGCTCGCCAAGATGGTGAGTACGCGTAGCGACGAACATCAAACATAAGCTTGCACCTTACAGCATGCTACCTGAATTCCGAACCCGAGTATGTTTGTAGTTTAACAATATTACCAACTTTTGTCTAAGTTCGATTTTCATAACTCGATAAGACGGGTAAAATGAGCATTCAGGGACTCTAATCTGGCATCACTAATCTAATGTGATTGTGATACTCCAACACAGTCCATTGCTCGTCGTGCCCAAACTCTTCCACAAAGGAAGATATCACCAATCATGGATGTTTACTCAAACACACGGTATCGCTTTTATGAAGAAAACAAATACAGATTCGCACGCTCGTATGAATTTTGCATTTGCACGGATTGACAACAGTCAAACCCGTAATTTACGATTTGCACGCCCGTCTGTCGCGTCGCGTGACGTCGGAATCGCTCGGTCGTGCCATTCAAATCAAATATTTTGACTTTCCCGGAGCGGTAACGGTACAGCCGATTAATAATTTACTCCTTTTTTGCGAGACTTGCCAAACGACCTGCATTCATTTTATTTATTCATTTAACATTCGTAACTTAACAGACAAAAGTCCAAATCGCTACAAACACAGAAACAACGAAAATAAAAATTTAAAATTAAATAAAATAAACATAATACATTTCACAGAACTGAACTTACAGGCATCATTTGTTCAAATATTTTCCTACATTCACTCATCAGACATCCAATCTCATCCTCGAGAATGGTGTTGAGGAGTGTGATGGTGCGCAGCACCGATGTGTTTCGGTGTGTGCGTGTGATACATTAAAAATGGTTTTCCTATTTCAAGAGATTACTATATACATATATGGCGGTTTTTACTCCGCTTGCTTAACAAAAGATTACGTTACTTGGCGCGTGAACGTGGATTGTATTGTGCGCGCCGCGTCTTGCAGAGTGCACCCGGGGCGCGCCGCCGCTTCTCCTAGTTTTGTTGACTTTTTAGTGCACCGTACACACATAAGAAACTATAACATCCGCTGTAATGTATTACGCTTTGTAAACACGTTATGCAAATATTTACTTTGTTTGAAGGATCGTCACTTGGGCGTCAAAGTCTCTTGTCGCATTTGATAGAAAATAGGATGGCAACAGGAGCAATATGTATGCAAAATATACTCGATAGCAAAATATGATTAATGATTATCAATATGTATCTAAATATTATTGTTACCATGGTAACTGACGTATCCTTGCGTGGAGCCTTCAGCGCGTTTTACGTTTTATGGGGCATTTTATTACCTGCACCGCGCACTCGCGCCGCCTCCGCTCTAATGAGGCCGTTAACCGAAATTATGATTGAATTGAAGTCTATAAATCGTTCTGCGGTAGAAAATACATTTGCTTTAAAATAATTATGCAGTTGGTGCGACAGGGGTCGGCCCACCACCGCTCGTTTTTCTACAATTCGAATGTTCACAACAGAAACACCAAGAGATCGTTAGAGCGCGATCGCGATCATTAGTGACTTGTCGGAGGCTCTCTGCGTCTAAAGGTTAACCGTGACTGGCAGCCGCCTCTCGTGAAGCCGCCGCCCTTCTCCGCACAATGGTGACATCCTTCTGCGAGTCATTGCATCTCATGCTTTAATGGCTGTCAAGGCATCAACGCAAACAAACAATTCATGCTGAATTGTAACCTTCTCCGTGCAAAGTCGACAGAAGCTTGTTTACAGTGCATAAACTTAAACCAAGTTTCTAAACGATAATTTGATTTGCTGCTTGTTAATTTAATACCTATATTTATTTACCGAGTTTCGCATGACCTTATGAATTAGCTCCGCCGCGGCGAACGCATGATAAATGCAATCAAACAAAAACACCACTCGTCTGTATAGCACAAAAATAACACCATTACCGAATGAGCCATTGTAGTTGATGAAGACAAAAAGCTAGCAAAATAGAGTATGATGAATGGCGGGTGAGGCGGGTGAGGCGGGTCGCACGGGTGCGCGCGGCTTCCGGGTGCCACTCAAGGGCCAAGTAATTGAACTGACGGAAACACTGACGTTACTCGCCGATTTAAGAGCAGGTAATTACAAGGCAAGACAAATTATTGTAAAGCCGTTTTTGGTCTATTGTGTTTTTTACTTACGTAGGTACTAATAATTTGTATTAATAGGTTTTACCACATCGTCATTTGTACTAATGTCAAGGCAATATAATCAAAACGGCACCATAAAACCATTGTCCGCCTAGGCCCGGCAATCCGGCCCGCCCCGCGCCGGGCGGTTTGAACAAACAGAGTACCACATAAAGCGCCGCGTCGCATCGGTGCCTCACGCCTGCCACCGCAGTCCTTAATTACTGGGTGAAGGCTGGTAACAACGAAATTAACATGTTATATAGAAAGAAGATCGCATTTTAGCAGTGATACTGGACACTCAAAGTGACGGTTTATCAACAGATTGCCTGCATTCGAGAAGGAAGGAAAATTAACCCTTTCGAAAATTAAATGATATTACCCAGTGCCAGTAAGTAAGATGGGTATCTTATGGTATCCTTTGATACCGTCACCGCAGAAGAAACACTCGTCCAGTAAAGTTTTGGAAATACGAAAAGATTTTTTGGGGGTCATCTTAGACAACTTTTGGTGGCATTACAGCACATGGGTCTTGTCAACTTGTCTCAGGATGACGTACGCAGTGGCAGTGCCCTTCCGATCTTTGCGATTTAAAGCTCTGAGTGGCACTGCAACTGTTATGGGCAGGCGTGTAGCTTACCATCAGGCGCACGAGTCTTTCCTCTCGTTATTTGACATAAAAAAAATTGACTATTGCGATATTGGACAAATTCGACATTGTTGAGTAACTTTCCTTGACTACTTTCGTTTGAGGCCCATCTTATACGCAACGACGCGCTCGATTGTCAGAGCGTCGTATCGAGGCTCCAGAAAAGTGTAGAAACAACTCAAATATTTTGGTATAAAATGATGTCGAATTTATATTGCCACCTCTTATCTTACTACCCCATAGAAACCACTAATTACTCTACATTATGCTACAACAAAATCACGAAATGTTGATTCAATCGTGTTATTTAGTTATTATTGTGTATATAAGTGTAAATCAGTTGCGTTCTTAGCGACACTTCTATAGTCAACATTTTTCGTTTTAATTTGGGCAAAGTTGTTACATTGATAATTATCATTAGTGCGCCGCCCAAGCATAATCAGAACGACCACTGTCTCCTGATTAAACAAATCTAGGTCTGACCAGCAGGTATCCTTCTTAGATCAAGTTGTTTCTCTCTTGGATCCGAGACTCACATCGGACTCCTTGTTTACACAAATACAGTTGCTTTCACGACTGTCGGGAAATGGCGTCGTCCTTTCCGATCTGGGTGACTGTGATCCCGCACGGCGGTGGAGCGGGCGGGGCGCCGGGCTCCGGGCGCTTGCGCGTACGGCAAATCTCGGGGAAAGTGAAAAGGAAAAGTTGTTATGATTGCGACCTGCGCAGTCGCACGTGTTCTTTTCCTGTGTTCACATCGCGTGACATTTGAGCCGCTAAATCACCCTCACTAACCAACTTGTCCGTCATCGACATTGACCGGACATACTGTATAATGCTTATTATTTTGGGGGTGTTAACGTGGTAGTTCAGAGCTGTTCGCCCGTCTTTTAGTAATGAAAGCTCATTCATTAACTAATGATTCCAGCATTCACTTTATATGCAATCGCTCTTTAAAAATTACTGAGCAGCAATTCGTGTGAGGCAACAGGCTAATTAAGCGATACGGATAAAATAGATTGCAATTTTTAGACGTTAATATTAATTTACTAAAGACGGTATTCTAAGTGGTAGGTTAATTAATATCACTTTTCAACTATGAAGTTAACGGCAGAAGGACCTTTAACAATAGTGTTATATAGTGCCATTGTATGGACAATTGTAATGATTTTGTTAAATATTTGAAAATTATATTGATGGGAGTGGAAGAGGCGTAGGAAACTTGTCAGAAGCGTAGCAGGTGGAGGTCCATAGACTCCGCCTACCCCAGTGGGAGACAGGCGTGATGATATAATATATGATATTTGAAACAGGTGAAGCGTATTTGTGTTGCAGCTACAGCTGTGAAGTTGTGATGTAAATAAATAATAATTATGGAATTAAAAAGATCGCGGATGTAGTCGTCTTATCGTGTCTACGGTATACACTGCAATGCTTGCCATCGTGGTGGAAGGATTCGTCAATCGCTGTAAGGTATTCGCCGATTGTTGTCCAGTGTGCGCCAGTCTACAGGAACGGAGGTCCTTTTGTGCACCCCGGATGTAGTAACGACTTGAATATTGCAAATAGCGAAACTGGAAGAATAAACTTCGTAATATTCGATGATTATATGATGAAATTTTTAATTTTAACTAAATTTTTATATTCGTGTATAAAGTAAATTTAGCAATATAAAAATATTCGCCTTACCAATTTAAAATTTCGTCTCACAGCACAGCCAAGACAGTCATAAACATTAAAAAAACTGCTAATCTTAATAGATTTTCCGTCCCAGTAATTAATCCATTATTTGTACAGCTGCTTAATGTCTCATAAAAGATTTAGTTTCCTTCGGGGTCGCTCAACACCCGATCCTGGCGTTGAGTTAATGAAACATGTATAATTGATGCACGGTCACACATGCATGATTCTATAGATATATTCAGTGACCATTGAAACGCATTTTATTCTGTTTATTATGACAGTCTGCAATGATGTGTTACATCTAGAGACATCGAGTGTTAAGACTATTGCTCTGCGATTATTGTGGTGTTTATTCTTACCACCCTTTACGTCGGCTTTGGTATAATACGGAAAAAAAGGAAATGAAGAAGGCATAGATAAATAACTTGTTCATAAGTAATATGTGGGCTAGTGACCTATAATTTGTAGCAATGTAAAAATGGAAATCACTAAGCGGGCTCGCTAACGAACAGATATAATTCAACATAATACGAGGAGCAAAAATAAACTGTCCGATAGCACATGAGTAAAGTTCACAAAATCGCAAATTCATATAAGGACAAACGATGCGATGCGATTCTATAGTACCACAGATCGCAATTGGCTAGTTTAGTTTTTTTACCTAAACTTTTATTAATACACTTATGTCTATAGCTGTTGATACCTCTGAAGTCCGAAGAAGGATGTTTAAAAACAAACTACGAAACTTTTCTTCTAAGTACACTACCGTAGTATAAAGTATTTGCTAGAGTAGTTACACTTAAAGATTATGGAACAAAACAATACAATCATTCGGGAATTTCAGTGGGAAGTATTATGCACTCTATAACTTGGGTAAATATATACTCTGCCTATTCCGTCCTCTGATTAACAACATTCCTGTGGTTCCAATTTTACACGAAAGGTTATTGTAGGTGCAGCTTCCCGCCATTGGCTGTGATAAAAATCCATCGGAGTGATCCGTTTGGCTCTTTCACACTGTTTCTATTTATGATATAGTATATTGTAAATGACAAATGTAAATATTTATGTCTTACTCATTCTTTGCTGGGGCATCTGTTTAATGAATTATTGATAAGGGTTCAATCAATATTATAATTTAAAGATATTTGGAATTTTAAAATGTTGTACCCGCATGAGTAAAAAAGCATGGTGGTGCACGGAACGTTTGATTTAATGCTCGGGTTAGATTTCCAGGCAAGCGTTGGTACCTGAGTGACGTAGCGCAGGTGGTGAGCCAAATAGCGTTCTCAAATGTCGATAATCACAGACCGTTATCAGTCTTGGCCCCGGCGGCGCCACCCGCTGCCCCGCGCCTTCGCCGGATCTGATTAAGGGATGTTGCTCTGCGGCGACCAACATGGGTGGTTTACTTGATTAATAATAACGCACACAGTGATAACCCCGCACTAGGGAAACCCTATATCGCAGGTGCCATGGACTCACACATAGACAACCACAAATTACACCCAAACTCACGAGATAAATAAATGTAGGCCATACAAATATTTCTCCCGGCACTGGAATCGAACCCCGAACGTCTTGCCGACTTCTTGCAGCAAACGATACGTAAAAATGAACAAACTGTATTAAGTTATTTCATTTTAGACCCTCCCTGTGAAGAGTTGCGGCAACGTAATTATCATAGAGAAACAGTCTCATATATGGAAGTGTTTTAGTTGGTCGTGTTGTCAAGAAAGTAGACATGATTCCAGTCGCGTTTCCTGCGCTAATGGCCAGGGATTATGACGAGAGCGGCGCTCGAGGCAGCGATGATTTCACGACGATTACGCGACATCATCCAATTGACCGCACGCGACAGTTGATACCGGCGCCCAGCGCTCCGCCTTCTCTTAGCTAATGCATCACTGCTACAGCTGTACCTAATTCAGGAGACCATTCGGCTCCACTTTCACTGCGGTGCCGCTGAAACGAGCTGGAACTAATGTCCCCTCACATCATGCGTGACATCCACTGAGCGACACCAACTGTCGGTAGCGCAAAGATCGAACGTAATGTAGAGATGCAACACGCAACTTCGAGCCTTCTAACACGACGTGGGCAACGTTATCAGGAATCGTACCATTGCCCGTCCTTGTTCACTTAACAATTTTAGTTGTTAGTGTACTTTTTTGGTGGATGATTTATTCAAACGGACATATTATGTAATGTATTACACATATATTGCGCGTTAGATGTATTTAGTGCGATATTTAGGACCTGTCATTACATTTAGCATACTGTCAGCGAAGTGTATGTCGCGGAGCCGTTAAAGTTTAAGTGTGGGACGGCGTAGGGTGACTCGGGGAATGCGATGCAAGCCAATCGCCCGACGACGAGACGGTCGACGACTCCTCGTCGGCCCGCGCGCCGGCGACGCCGACGGTGGCTTTGAACCCGCTCCTGAAGGAGAATTGCCACGTTTACCACTCACCTGAAATGGCTGTGACGTCACGCTTTATGTCCTTTTTAATTACAGTTCCCAGCGGTTGATTCGCGTCGCTTTGTCACTGAACGTTGAACTCTGTTCACTGTTACTTGTTCACTTAATAATGTTACCGATTTCATTGGAATACAATGGCTCTTTATTGTCTCGCAGCAATTGATGCTTCTCCACTTTTCCTTTTGTGTCTCGCACGCCTCCACAGCGCTAATTGCAGTGCCGATGTTACATTGTCGGCCTTTAAAAAGCTACGTTTAGCTCAAAATGAGGGAATGCGGACAACACTCTGCATGGTATAGTTTTACAGCACAATAATAATTGTGAATTGTCCGTGTCCATGGTCATGATCGGTAACATGACCGGTCAAAGCCCGCGCGTGTCATTGTAGATTGGTTCCACCGCATGTTGTCAGCCGTGACAAGAGTGTAGCGACGCCGAATCCAGCCCGCATGTAATCCGTAATTATCTCCCTGGTCATCGCCATCGCCGATTATCGCCTCTGCGATAGCTGTATTATGACTAGGCCATTGACCGCCGTTCATTATCCTTGATGTGCACTTTTATCAAACTCGGTCGCACACATTTTCTTTATTACTACTTCCTCTTACTTTATACTACGCGATTACTTATGTGGTGTGCTTATGATTTTTGCTTTGTCACGGTGAGCTTTGTACTTTTACGGTAGTCACTGATCAAGCTAACGTAGTTGGTGTGTTTATATTGTAAATACCTATTGTTATTTAGGTTCTGAGGCCGTACGTCTAGTTTTGAAAGGAGAAACTTCGAAACCCGTCAGTTGCATGGGAAATGCCAACATTTAATGCTAGGTGCCTACAGATCGCGAGCTTACAAAACCCCCGGCCATTGCTGGGTGACTGGAGCCATACAAAATCAGCAAATACCAAGGCAATGTGCTGCGTAATTACTAGCGTCCGCACGCTTTTATAATAATAAAAGCGTGTAATCATTGTTAATAAATAATGCCCTTTCCTATTGTCTGCAATACTATTTTAACGGCTGCGCCTGGCCCACGTTAGGCCATTTTTTTTTTGTGTCACGTAAACATAGTAATTTCAATTCAAATTTAATTTATAGGACAATATATATATATACATATATATAAATCGCCTAGTGAAGAAGACATGCTGTGGTGGTGGGACATTTAATCTACAAATTTGCTATCGTCGCTGCGGGGCTATCTAACGTTGCGAAGTCAGCAGTGGCCGCGAGGCAATTGCGAAACAATGGCAATAACCGCGAATATGCATATAAATGGAAATTTGCTTTCTAATGCGCGCACTAATGATAGTGAAAGCGCAGGACGTGCTTGCGTAGACCGCGGCGCGACGGTGCTTTACAGGGGCGCTGTTTGCCACTGTTCACGAGTCATTGTCATGTTAAGAAAGGGTACTACACAATTACATTGTAGAGGTGTAAGAGTTACGAGACAAGTGTTGATCCAAAGTAGACTAGGCGAACGATGGGGACGTTGACACTTTAACCTTGGCGGCGAAACCCATTTGCACATCGGAATTTGGCAAAGGCAGGTTTAATTCCGGTTATTAGTTAGATACGTGTCTCACGATGTCCTTCTTGGGTTCTCAGTTGGTAATGGAACACGTTTGGTTTTATATGTGAGTAATTGATTTTAGCAAAGGCCTATACTGTCGCTTTATACATAGTTTTACTATTTCGTTTTTGAATGGTAAGGGTGCTGGTAAAATTACAGGCACATGGGACTTGTCAACTTATGTCTCAGGGTAATGGGCGCAGTGGTAGTGCCCCTCAGATCTTTGCGATTTAAAGCTCTGAGTGGCATTGCAACTGTTATGGACAGGCGCGTAGTGACAGTGCGTCACTTGATATTATAGTTAAAAAACAAAAATCTCTTTTCTAATAAAGGGTCCTTAAATCGCAGAGCAGGTGCATTTGGCTAACCCTAAAGCCGTGTCGTGTCGCAGGAGGCGAAGGGCGCTCGGTCATCTTTAACTATGGCTGATCGCACTGATAATACGTTGCTCATGTTTAATTGTAGTGAAGTTTGTGAGTGGTGTAATATGAGTCGAGTCGCAATCTGAAGACGCGCGCGTTTCTGTACATCTCCCATAAGGTATCCAGTGGGTTAATGATTATGACTGTAATTGAGCTCTCCTTGTATTGGTGACCCAAATAAAGAATCACGTCAAAGGATCATGTCACGTTCCTTGTTATTTTATCTGCAAGGTCACGCTGTACGCGTCATATATCTGGGTCGCGTAAGGTACCTGTGAGAAAAAACAAAATTGTGACGTAAACAAGACTTTTCGGCGACCACAATGAGAAATGACCACATCTTCAAATAATCACTCCTGTAATTGACCATTTCTTGAATAGACCACTTCTTGAAATGACCATTTCTTAAAATGACCGTTTTATTTTTTAATTATAAATTGGTTTTTTATAAACATAAGTAAAAATGAAATAATTAGTTTAGATAAATAAATAAATGTCTGAGCATGGTCTTAAATTGGCGAAAGGGTCAAAAATAAAATGGTCATTTCAAGAAGTAGTCAATTCAAGAAGAAGTCAATTCAAGAAGTGGTCATTTCGAGAAATGGTCAATTCAAGAAATGGTCAATTTCAGAAGTGGCCCTTTTTAAATGTGGTAATTTCTCATTGTGGTCCTAAGCCGAAAGGAAACAAGAACGTTATTTGAGCTGCCCAAAATGTCGAATAAACTTTTCCTATAAAATGGAAATTTAAAAAAAAATCAATATAGCGCGTATTGATCCAGGAACAGTTGGGCGGCATACATAAAGTATGAGATAGTCCTTGCCGGCGCGGATCGAGGTCGGGGCCGGAGTTACGCGCCTAACTATTCAACCCAGGGGAGGAATGTGTGCCGTCCGGATTTACGAACCCGATTTCTTGTCATTGCTTCCGCGATGTTCAAAAGTTTGCAAAAATTGTCATAGAATTTTTCTATTGCAATGCGATGCAATATTCAGAGCCACATACCTACCGACCGTTTGTTCTTATCGTGTGTCATTCACTCATTTACTTCCTTTCTGCACCGTCGCGTCGTGCGATTGTACCTATGGTTACAGTATTTTGACAAACAAAACAGAAATGCAAGCAGCTGGCAAACATGTCATGGATATTAATAGGAAGATACCTACATCTAGGGTTGAGTGCTTGGTTACTCAGCAAAGTGTTGCTTCGCTAATTTGCGCGAGAATTAAGGCTGACCAATTGACGTTGGGCTCTGTTGAGCCTCAAAGAGGTCAAAGGAGTTGATATCATCACTCCCGTCGTTACGCCTCTCGGCGTTGTTTTTTCGCTAATTAATTGCTCTGACTCCTGACCGCCGGCCGGCAGCGGCCACCGCGCGGTCACACGCCGCGCTTTGAAGGACTTCGCCGCCGACGTACGAGAGAAAACACCGCGGGCAATGAACTCAACATAAATTTCAAAATGAGCTTAATTGACTAAAGTTTGCTCTCAAGATTTAATAAAGTTTGTCTTGTAAAGTTCTGTGTGAATCATCGCAATTTGTTCATTACATTAGGACGCGTGATCGAAACGGAACTCGTTACTTTTTGTGAGTACTGTTATGAAATCGTTATTTTTAGAGTTAAAATCTCTTAGGTAAATATTTTTTTCTATTTATTATCGTATTAGGTATGTCGGTTTCGGTTTTCGTGTAGGCAGTACAGTACAGCTGTTAAATTCTCGGACTACACGCTATTTCCCTAAAGATGATGAATTCGGATTTAATTACTCCTTTAAGTGCTCCTGTTAGCGGTTTCGCCGAACTTCGCTCGCCCTCATCGTCGTAGTCGCTGGCGGGCGGCGGCTGAAGCGCGGGTCACGGTCACCCGCCCGGATAGGGCTGCCGGGATTAATGAACGTATTCGATCTTGACCTTACACAAATCTAGATCTGTTAGTTTACATCCAGAGCCCTGACTTTTGAGATTGAACAAAGTTATTGATGATTGAAATGTTTCGCTTTAAGTAAGTATTTTTATTTACTTTCGACTTGGTGTCAACTAACCCATCCTGAGAGGCTAGTCGTTTTGACCGCTGCTCTTGTCCGGTGTGGCCTAGCGGGTCACCGTCAGTCGCAAGTGTGTTAATCGCCACGTCTGTACACTCCGGGACCTTTCTGTCGCGCGTGATGATGGCCTTGGCGCGAGTGTGGGTGTGCCCATTAACTCTTATAATAACTTCATTAACGCCCCTCAACTACAAACAATTATTAAGACCCGCTTAATGCATTATTTATCGGTGTCGGGAATTTGCGGACCTATGTTTATGTTACCATGTGCTGCACAAGTCGAGACGAAGTGAAGATATTCTAGTAGGTCATTAAATGTTATTTATTATTTATATTGGATCGGACTTGTTGTTCATGACATACATCAATATGGGATACTAATAGATGGCACAGATCGAAGTTCGGCTGGTCCTTCACCTTCGCACTGACCGACTGGGAGCGTGGCCACGCGGCGCGCGGTAACTTAGACCAATACGTTTCTAAATTATGAAATTGACAGAAAAGTACTATTTATTAAGCACAACTTATCACTTGTGTTCTGTTCTTTCAATGCAGTGCCACTCAGCGCTTTAAATCGCAAAGACCTAAGGTGCACTGCCACTGCGCCCATCACACTGAGACATTTGTTGGCAAGTCCCATGTGTCTGTAATTTCACCAGCACCCTTACCCTTCAAAACCTGAACGCAGTAATGCTCACATTACTGCTTGGCGGTAGAAATAGGTAAGATGGTAGTAGGTACTTCCCTGGACGAACTCTTTAACAAGGAGCTCAACTGCTGCACAAAGCTATTGAGGAGATACTTAAAACACTTTCAAATTGAGCCGCGCTCATTTCGACGACGTGCAAGTTTCCTCCAACTCGTTTGTGAGAGGCGGCAGTCGATTGTTTTAGCGAGAAATCAGTTGTGGAGTACTTATTAGGCGAGGTGTATGAACGCGCTACTATCATTATAACGTATGTAGCGCGTCGGTGCTCGATACAAGAAGCACTGTTTCGAGGTCGCGCGTAGGCCGCTGGATACAATAGAAATACCTACCGCACAACGTTCATATTACTTAGAATTGCGTACCAGAAGCCCTGCTTAGGATTCGCAACTTTTCATATTCGCTAGATATAAATGTAGACCTTTTTGGCTATAACGGCTTTAAAGAAAATTAAAGGTGTTTTTTACAACTCATTCACATGGCCGTGTTAAACGCAATGCCATAGCGGATTCATTAAGTAGGTATGCCGCAATCGACACGTCTAGTGTTTCGTTTTTGTTTAGGGGAAAGGTGTATGAGATTATCCTCGGAGGTAAGCTGATCCTTTTCAATTGTAGCGAAACTAGTAACGTCATGTAGATATTTTCTTCAGTGAAATGAGGCTTCAATCTGCTCTCTCATCAGGCAATTCGTAATAGCGATGTGAGTGACGAGTTCATTTTTGTGGAAAAAAACAAAAATTGTGTGAGTTTGATCTAAGGTAATGTTGATTAAAAGCTTAGGCAACTTCCATTTTAAGCAATCAATTGCTAAAATTTTTGTGTTGGTGGCTTTGGATAATGCTCTATTTACTTTTTTAATGGCGTGGTAACAGTAGACAGCATACAGGTTATTTTCCCGAACAAAAAATAAAAACAAGTAAATTGGGGCAAGATGATTATGGTTTTGGTGTACGAGATGATCCGTGGGGATCATCTTGTACTGCATGTGTTGTTAACGGACTATATTTAATTTGTATGTTTCTCTGAGCACTAAAACCTCTTAATTAAATAGCTTGCAATACGAATAAAATAGTAGAAGACTGGATTTCGTTTACATGATCGATCTCGATTAATAACAAATATAAATACTTTTTCTTGTTTTAGACCAGGCCGCGTAATTGTAAAAGAAAAACCATTCCTGGTAGGTGGTCGGAAGACTATGATCTAAAGAACTCATATAAAGTAGGACGCCACATAGATCGGCAAGTAAATAGCAGTAGGTACGCGTTATGTCATTAAAAAGACGGGCTAAAGGTGAAAATAAAGGGTACGTCAGTTCAATGAAATATTTAGGTAAAAAAACTTTTCATCAGATGTGTTAAACAGGAAATCGAGCTCGTAAAGTACATTAAAGAAATGGTGACGTGGATGGATATCAACTTGCCGTAAAAAACAATATCGCCCATCCTTAGGTACCTGTAAGATATAAATTAATTAGGATTATTTGTTCTCGAAGTTCCGTAATTGTTGTTTCATATACCTACCTAGATTACATAAGTGAGGACTTTGTTAAGTTTCAAAAGTTGTTGTTTTCATTTGTTTCTAACAAAACCTAATAAAATAAGCAAGGAGATCCATGGATCATCCTGCCCATACCCTTAGAATCATCTTGGACACCCCGGTGTCCAAGACGATCCTTTAGTAGGGTTTTAAAAATATTCAATTAAGCGCTTGCGCCCGCGTCTGGCCTCTACTAAACACTACTGCTCTGGAAATCTGCTCTTGGTGTAACATGGGGTTAGAACTCTTTCAGGGGTACAGACAGAGGTTGCTGTGAGGAGAGTAGGCGATATCAACGCGCCCGTGCGCTGGCGCCGTGACAAGCGTGGGCTCCAGGGTCTACTGTAATTAGTAGTATTGTTAAACGGTGGGACAAGAAACCACGCACCGGTGCTGCTTTGCTTGTTTTAGCGGTTTAACGGCATTTAAAGTCGGGTGCTCATTAGCAAGCTGTACCTAACTGTAACGTGACAGATACAATAACGTTCTAGTGTACACGTGAAACAGTCTTTATAAAATGAGTACCTGGCTATCGATGGCTCACTGCGAACCACGTACACACTTATGATTTTTGGTAACATAACATGCAACGGTTACGGTTACAGCTAGTGAGTACCTCTAGGTCTTTCGCCTCGCTTTTGTAGGATACTTACCTATGTAAATCTATGTGCACGGGAAGTTATTGAATAGGTATTAGCTGTTTGAGTTTTATTCTTACTGGTTTTTATACCCACCATACCATATACATGCAGTATTCAACAAAACCAACACTGTTTAGTGTCTAATTACTTTCGTTACTTAGGTACTGAAAAGTGTCGCGGCGTGTAACTGCCGGATAATGTAGGCGTGCTTGCGGCAAATCTCGCAAACGGACAGTGCTTAGAGCATCTATAGTGGCCACGACTTAAACGTGTACATTTGTGGAAGGCTAATAAATGTATGTAATTACTGTTTGGCGGCAGAAATAGATAAGGTGGCTCTACGTCCTTGGACGAACGAACTCTTTCACAAGGAGCTCTACTGCTACTAAAATTGTGCAGTTATTAGTTGGCTGTTTTATATCCATTGCAATAAAATGTTTTGCATTTGATTCCCCGTGTGAGTTATAGGATGTTTGTGTTTGCAGGAAGCGGAGCTGAGCACGTGGACGGCCTTTTTGCAGCGCGCCGTTGACGCCACCTACAACACCGAAGTGGTCGTCGACAACCTGCACAACCTTATCGGTGAGCGCGCCCTTTTTTTCTACCTCCTCCTTATTTCTTTATTTATTTTATTTTTGAGGGTACAAACAGCTTGTATCACAATGTAATAGAAGCTACATTAAATCATTACAAGCAAAACAGTTTCCTATTGATAAAAATACAAAAGTAAAATAAAGTATTGACAACACTAAAAAATTAAATGACGTACGTGTGTGACAACGTCATTTAGTTTTTTAGTGACACACATACACACATGTGTGAGTGAGTGTGACGCGGTTGTGTCGCGCGAGGCCAGCTTCGCGCGAGCGCCGCAGCGTCGGCGCGCCGGCTCCAGAAGGCGTCATCACAGCAACGCTCTAGCTCGTTTCCTGTCGCATTTTGTAGTCCTTCACGAATTACATATCCGTAACCACCCCGTGGCCCGAAGTGCTGCAGTCGTAACCCGGTGGGCGTTCGTTGCAGCGGAGCAGCGGCGGTGCGTGCGGGAGGTGTCGGCGAGCGGCGCGTTCGCGTCGCTGTGCGCGCCGGAGGCCGAGGCGGCGGAGGCGCCGTCGCCCGGCGCCGCCTGCAGCACGCCGCTCGCGCACGACTAGCCCGCCCGCGCTGGCCCACCGGCCACTCGACGGTCGGGCGCGAACCAGCGGCGCGTCGCTCCCGGTGTGCTCTAAGGACCCTAACCGGCTCGCTGGAAGCGGGGCGCTCGACGTCGGGGCTATTTTCGGGTTGCATCGAGGCGGTATTGGAAGCTGGAACCGGCTCTCGTCGGACTCCGCGTGGAGGTGGTCGGTTCGCCGTTGCGATTTCGTTTTAACGCTTGGATTCTCGGAACCCGCACTTGAAGGTGTACGAGTTGGCGAGCAGCCCACTTTTCCAAGAGACTCTGACTACATGAATAAATTATTCGGATCCTACGCCCGCTGCGGCCTCATCGCGTCACTGCCTTACCGGTGTTCAATTCGCGGGACTGAACTACTATATACAGTCTTTACGATAAAATTTAGTTTTTGGGAATAATGTTTATTGTGTTGTTCTAATTTTAAATATTAATGACAAATATAAAGATAGAGATGTAAATTAATATGTATGTGTATTGAACGCACGTTGTACGTTACAAAGATTATAAATTATAACATAGCAATATTGTATTGGTGATGGTTTTGAAAATAATTTATGTAAGAGCCACCGTTCAATGTCCTGCGCTGCTCTTAGGACTGGTTACGTTGCTATAAAGATGTTTGAAAAATACGTTTTGTTATTGTGGTACGTATGCATTGTTTGTTACTAATGATCTGTACGAAGTGAAGACATCTTGTAGTCTCGAAAACTACGATGACTCGCGGTCAGAGCCATAAGAAAGCGAGTTAAAGTTAACGCGGCGCATGACCCGCCCGCCTACTTGTGTCGATATTTAGGTTATTATGTATTATGTACCATTAAATGTCGTACGTAAGGTTTTGATCTTTTTACATTTTATGATGTCTCGTTCATAGTAAACGTTTGCCTTCGTTCACGTGTAACGCTATGTAAATTAGTATTGAAATGACTTAGAGTAATTCTATTTTAAATTGCAGTATTATGCGTTATCGAAAATAATGAAATTTAGGGAGCGTTGATGTTGTATGAACTATAAAGTATTAAATATACATATATAGTATGACAGCTGTTGCTGTGTTCGCGGGTATCCTGTGCGCGTAATGTCGTGGCCAAATTTCGCTTAACGGATGCGGGCTCGCACACGTCGTCGTGTCTCCGTCTACCTCTACGTAAGACTCATCGGTCTCGTCGTCTATCATTTGCCTCAACCCGAGATGTGTATTTTTGTAAATAATTGTTACGATTTTAACCTATTCTTTACAAGGCGGCAATGCATTTATTGTTATATGTGTAAATGTATAATTTTTGGGAAACTGACAAAATTGATTGACTATGTCGTCGAGTATACGCCATTTGGCCGGTGCCAAAGTGACAAAATTCTGTTCTTTCCTTCCGTTATTGTATTTTTTATTTACTATGTCAGTGTCCCAAAGATATGGAAGGAATGTCGTATTTCGCCCTTTATTATTGAGGGTGCGATTCGTTAATGCTATCTCAACGAAGCATTTTATACTTGTTCTCATTGCCGTTTGCCGATAGTTGTATATTTTGTATTTTCAACAATGTGGGACCCAAATTCACGTTATCAACTCCTATTGAATCTTGTTGTCTAGTTGTCGGTGTTATGCTCTCGTTCATATCACGTTTATGAAGCGGTGGGAAGCGCATCGCCGCGCCGCCGCCGGTTTATCTCAACGCAGTATTTGCTCACGACGCGTTACATCGTATGCAGGATGTACACGTTATTTGCCGTTGATAGAGTCTAAAGATAGAAATATGTAGTGGACAAATATTATGAATATTGCTTGGTGTTTAATATATTTTCTATTATTAAAGAAACAGGTTGTATTATTTTGACGTCATGTTGGTGCTTCTGCTGCGGTGTCCCCGTGGAGCGCATACGTGTCCGAAATGCACTTCAGCTCTGTACGCCTCTGGGCGACAATGCCGTCTTAAAAACGCGCCATTCTCTTTGACGCAACATAAACATGAGTTACCCTGTTCAATTTTGTACTCCCACATTCCAAATTTCACAATGCTTTGTGTATGGATTGTTGAATAAAAGATATTTTAAAATATAATCTTATTTTATTTTGTACCTTAGCCTAGGTCACATACGTACGTCCTAGAAGGTGGATCTGGTCATGCTCTGACCGTGAGCCTGTTGGAACACTGAGTGTCTACGGCGTTAATAAATAAAGATATTTTGAACCATTTTTACATAAATACGAGATAATTACATTTCGTAAAAAAAAACACTCAGTCTTCTCAGAAACCTGTCACGAATAGATTATGTATTACAATATGAAGTACATATTATCTTAACTTGTCGTAATTACAGGCAAACTTAACACGTACAATATAAGTGGACGGGTGCGGTAACCAAAACCAAATGTCTACAATACTGCTGCAGGTATAGTATACATGCATAAATGCATAGTCAAATAAATGAATGTTTCACTTCCTTCTTTCTAGATATACACTCGTCTCTATGCAGCCACTACTGTCGTCGCTGGACGAAACACTTTTAGCTCCACATACGGCTTGTTCTGGTTTTGTAAAGGCGTAGTGGGCTGCACTTCACGATATAACTTGTATGCTATTCAAATTTGCTGTTTACGAAAAATGTCAGAATGTACAGTGTCCTTTTTTTGTTGCTGGTGTACAACAAAAACTTTTTAAATGTTTACTTTTTATCAGTACTTCTCCATGAAACTTCATAAAAATAGGTCTATAAACGAGCGAGTAAAATGGAACGGCACTCTGATAGACGGACAGGACGAAACTAAAATTCCTAAAATTTGACTACGTGACCCTGAAAAGGTACGTGTCGTCTGTACATGTTTCACTATCAGTTAATTTAAAAGTATTTCGATCTCTTCTCGGCAACACGCAACATGCGTACGACTATACGGTATATACGAACACCGATGTTCGGCGACTCTATTGCTATGAATATAAGGTAGCACTATGCTAAATAACGCTCCACCTCCTCCTCGTTATAATACTGACAGTCAAATGCTACATCTTTGACATTATTTTTGTGGAACAGTTCGAAACCGACACATGATGCCATGCAGTGCCAGATTAACTTACAAGCAACCATTTAGGACATCTCGGAGGCACCAAACGCTACTGTAATGAGGAGCCTCGATGCCGCCTCGCGAATAACTTTTAAATTACGAAACAATAAGATACTGTATTTCAAAGTAATATTATTTTATGAATACTTCCTTCCTTGAACGCCAGTGAAATGTGGGTCTAGTAGCTAGGGTCCTCCAACCATCGTGCTCCTAACAAACTTGAACGTTGTTCACAAAAGGTTCAAATTTGCGTTAAGGTGACTTTTCTACTTACTTTCCATTCGACCTCCAATTCGATGCAGTTAAATAAACGTATAAATAAAGTTAATAAAAAAATAGAAACGCTTCGCTCGCGGATATTGTGATCTGTGGACTGGCACAATTTTCTTTTGCCATAAGCGACATCAGGGATCAGTGCTTCTTTATGATCACAAGAGGGTTTCATCTTATATTTTCGGTCCATTACAGGTCCAGCCTTTAGGTTTATTTATAATTGCTACAATCATCGTGTCTCGCAGCATTCGCCTTATCAATCTTACAGAAACAGGTTCCCAGGGTGGAGAAGAGTGCAAAACACGTTACAAGTTTTAAAATGCTTAGGGCATCGAAGTAATTAATCCGACACTGGCTAAATACATAAATAACTTGATGGAAAACGTTTCCACTGATTCAAACCAATTTATTACGTACTTTTAGCGTAACAAATCATGTGGCCGTCTCGTTCCAATGTCAATAGCTTAACATACGAGCGCGCCCGCTCCTAGCATAAATATTTATTTTACTCTGTACAACCTAGACGTAATAATAAGGCACCATTAGACATACGTAATGCACGATCAGTTCTCTGACGAGGTTTTTACTAAAACTACAATCGCCCAAGAGCGCGAGAACTGCGGCTTCATTTAGTGATGCGACGGCCGCCGGTGTCAGGCGACGGCGGGCGCGGGCTGCGGCGGTGCGGGCGGCGGGGGGTGCACGCGCGGCGGGGGCGCGCGCGGCGGCGCCAGCACGCGGTGGGGCACGGACACCGTGCGGCTGCCCACCTGCACACGGACGGCGGGCGTCAGCGAGTCGGCGAGGGCCGCGGGGGCGTCTCCGCGGCGGCGGCGCCAGCGGCGGCCTCGCACCTGCACGGCGACGTGGCCGCGCCGCGCGGCGCCGACGGCCAGCACGGTGTCGCCGGGGCGCAGCCGCAGCGGCTTGGCGCCGCCCTTGGGCGCCTCCTCGGCCCACTCGGCGGCCACGGCGCGCTGCTGCGGGTAGCCCAGCTTCACGCCGCCCGACACCGTGTACGCGCGCGGCGGCGGCAGCGGCGGGGGGCGCTCCTGCGACCGCAACGGCGTCAAATGCGCACAGACACTAGGCGCCATTCGGCATCATGACCCAACTACTGTCGTGTTTCGGTAGGAGTCACAATATGGGTAGCACTACTAAAACATATATTTGATGCTTGGGAAAGGTCGTAGAACGCTATTGGGGTTTTCTGTGACCTCTCAAAGGCACTGGATCATATTACCTTTGTTAAGAAGTTGGAATAGTACGGAGTAAGTGGAAGGGCGTTGGAACTTGTCATATCTTAGCGGTAGAATTCAGAAAGTAGACATAAATGGAATGAATTCTCTGGGTTCTGTGGGAATAATGGGTGTCCCGCAGGGCTCAATACTTGGACCCTTATCTTATTTCTCATTTATATTAATGACCTACCATTCTTTATTAAGGACCTTTGCGAAATAGTATTGGTTGCTGACATCGACGACTCTGGTATCATGACTGTGGCATCGCAGCATCTTTACTCAAATATTTTGTATGCCCGTAAAAATATACATAATTTCGTTAAGAAAAAAGATATCCATAATATTAACCTTAGAACTGAGTTCCAACTCGTGGTACTGTGGAGAATTTACAAAGTGACTTTGTGAAGCGGGCAACTTCGATCGATCCACATAAAGAATGTATAGATAGTTTACAATCCAAACAGAAGCGAATATTTGATAAAAAAGACAGGATTGCTTTGATATATAAAAAGAGGTATGTTACGCGAAGATTAGGGTAGTGAATTGGTTGAGTTGTTTAATTGTATTATGTGCAGATTAAGTATGAATAGGAAAAGGTTGGGTAGGCAGAATCTACTCCATGTGAATAGGATGAAAAAGTTCTTTAGGAGATAATTTAATGTGTTTGTTTCTACTAGGTTAATTAAATTTTTATATTTATTTTTCATGTGGAACCACATTGGCGTTATGAGGAATATTTTAAGAAAAATTAATATTTTCCGGCAATGCAGACTTGGAATGACGGGAGGATGATGATGGAATATCGTAGAAAGATTTAACTTAATTTTTCTTTTTCCCTTTTTTAATTTGATAGATATATTATCCAGTATATGTGCATAGTTCGTGCTCACTCTTCAAGATGAACAACAACTGTCTGCATTCGGGGAAAATATATTTATTTAATTATTAGAAATTCTTCATGTGGTATACTCTCATCCCATATGTGTCTTGGGATATGTTGTTAGCGTTATATGTGGGTTGGTTTTTGTTTGGTTAAAGATAGTAAGTGAAGCTGATGGAACGTGATAGCTGCAAAATGAGGACTAAGGCAGCTGGGAGATCAATAGTGATGTAACCCAGTGATCGTCCGATGGATGTTCAAGCCTGTGTCGTCGTTGTGGCAGCATGCACGTTGGAGATAGCTTAGGTTTAGGGAGTTTAGGGAAATAGTTTTGTAGCAATGTTTAGAAGTTTGATAGGGTCGTTCAGCCAGTTTAGGGTCGATGAAATAAAGTGTTACGAGTTTAGTCTGGTTCCCTAATTAGCTAGGATAGCTAACGAGTAATTATATTTTTATTTGTTTGTTTAGGATGTGATCATGGTCTGTCCTTTTAGATAGGTTTTTGGCAGACCAAAGCCATAGCCTCCTCGGTGGTTACTTGTTGTTGTTGTAAGTTGATAGCTTCCGAGCAGTGTGTGGCTAGCCTGTAGTGAAGGCTGATCACCGATGTAAGTTGCCTATCATAGGTAGAGCACTAGCTAGGGATGTTCACCCCTTCAGCTGTGAGGAAGAGGGATGTAGACTAGGCTGTACTCTATGAGTAGAATCACTGGCTGAGTGAGATTCATAATTAGAATGCTTTGAAAAAGAATGTTAAGAAAATAGAAGATCTTGACATTAATAGTAAGATTATTGATTTGTAACCCTAAACATGTAAAATTGGTAAAATAAACCAAAGTTTTAAAATGATCCCGGTTTTATATTATTAAAAGTACCTCTCGCAATGCGTCTGAGCTACAGCCCTCTATTATAAATGGTGGAGGCGCGGATTCTATTATAAATGGTGGAGGCACGGATCCCAATATGATGGTGATGAAGAACACAACACAACACAAAAAAAATCTTCTAATCATCAAAAAATTCTTATCTTATTTCTCATTTATATTAATGACCTACCATTCTTTATTAA
>NW_020654080.1:191765-208558 GCF_003589595.1 Hyposmocoma kahamanoa | reverse complement strand
CCGCCTCGCCCGTCGGCTCGGCCGCTCCCTCCGCGCTCTCCGCGAACTGCACGTTGCCCAGCAGCAGCACGGCGCCCAGCACGCGCACCACGTCCAGGAACGGGATGCCGAGGATGCCGAGGCAGGTCTTCCACGCGTGGAACCGCGCCGCGTCCTCGGGATCGGGCCGCCGGTGATGCGGTGACGCCAAGTACCTGTCGGCCGGTACGGTAGCGACGTTTGTCCTGCGCGTGACAGCGTCGTGTCCGGAATCGGAGCTCACCTGAGGTCTTGCGGCGAATATCCGTCGAGGTGGAGCTGCGCGCGCTCCTCGGAGGTGAGTCCGGCCAGCAGCTGGTAGAAGATGTGGTAGTTGCGCTCGCCGGGCGGCGGGCGCACCACGCGCGTCTGGTCCAGGAAGTAACAGTGGATCTTTGTGCGGTACAGCGCGCCGTCCGTCACCTGCACCTCGATGAAGTGTCCCTGCAACCGTGATTAATGATCAGTTACCGACCGCCTCGCAACGTAAAGAAGGGTGCTTTAGTCGTGAAGCAATTCGTACGATGCGGCTGGAGTGCGTGTTGGCTGGTGTGGAGGCGGTGCCGAGCGAGCGCAGAACGGTGAAAGCGGCGGCGAGGTGTTTGAACGCGTCGGTCTCGGGCCCACCGCCCGCCACGTCGAACAACCGCCGTAGCAGTACCATCGACGCGTACGTCTTGCCCGAGCCCGACACGCCCGAGAGGATGATGGCCTGCGGGTAACCGGTGTCGGCCTGGTGCCGCACGGCGGTGTGCACAAGCCGCGCCAGTTCCGGCCGCTGGGCGCGTGCCGCTGTTAGCGTCAGCGAGTTGCCCGCGTCGGTGTACCCGTTAACCGCCAGTAGGATCGGTCCGATCCAAGTCTACCGACAAAATTAAAAATTTTACGTCGCCTGTGCTGAATTTCGCCATGAGCGTACATCGGAATACTTCAATGCGCAGATGTTGGCAGAATTGCAGCAGTTTGGTTAAAATACGAAGCGAAGTGTTACATTACTCTTTCGATTGTGTCTACAAACAGAGATGCCCTAGAATTACATTTAAGTAGGTATTGCAATCTATTACGGACCCATACTTACAAATGGCATATTTTATTTTTACATTCTATAATAGCTTACACCTTCCGAGCACAGGTAGTGGCGTCGACACACCCGCGCGGACCGCTACAAAAAACTTTAAACAATTTTTATTCCTGCCTCACGGGGCCCAGATAAGCAACGACGGGTAAAGCGCAATCTAGGATCGGCTTTGTTACCCCAACTTTTGTGTGTTCTTTTACTTTTGAGTAACCCGGGTTTTAGTTAGGGGCTTGTTTCTGTCAAATGAAAAGCGTAGGGTATGCATAGACTGACATAAAACTTGTGCTGGTAGAAGCGCGCCTGCAGCGCGCGCACCACGGCGTCCTCGGTGAGCGGACCGCGCAAGTGAATGAGGTCCTCCACGTCCGCGGCGGCGCCGGCCGTCGCGCCCGCCGCCGCGCCGCTCGCCGCGCTGCCGGCGCGCCATCGTGTCTCTGCGCAGCGCGACAAGCCATTGAGTTTCAGCCCACCGGACCCACTCTCCCACGGCCGAGGCGAGCCACGTACCGGGTGGCGGCGGAGGCGCTGCGGATGGCGGCGGCGCGGGGTGCGGCAACAGGGGCGGGGCGGGGTGTGGCGGTGCGGGTTGCTGCGGCGGCGGCTGCGGCGCTCGCGGCGGCACCGCCGGCTGCGGCGTGCCCGGCTTGCCCGCGGCCCCCGCGCTCGCTCCTACGTGTAGGTGGTTTCGGAGCGTCACCAGCTCCGAGCTGAGGCTCAGCAGCCGCCGCTGCAGATGCACCGCCTCGTTCGACGACGATGCGTCTACGACAAAATATTACCGCTGACTCGTGATCTCGACCCGTAGCGGCCTCGTAAAATATAAAATAAATAAGTAAATAAACGTCTGCATACTTGGAAATAAGCGGAATCCTGTATCGAGTTGACGTAAAGAATTGTCGGAACATTTGTTGGGCTGATGCGGCGGCAGATGCTGCAGCCGCATCAGCTCGTTAAAACAAATTTTAAAAATTTATCTGCACCTAAAATATCGGACAATGAAATGTTGTCACAACAAGCCGTGCAAGGGAAACTTAATGGCTTGCGCCGACGACTTACTTTCAGTTCGGACACGTGGTCGAATACTCCTGGCGAAGTCCAGAAGGGATATAATTAGATTTGTAAATGGTTGAATAAAAATGGCCTTACCTTAAACACTGACAAATCAAAACTAATGATCTTTTCCGTCGAAAAATTCGTTCAATCAGACGAACTGAAAATATTTATCATCTAGTATTAAACAATTTTAGTTACCTTGGAAGAACAACTCTGCCAGTGTAAGCCACTTGAACAAGTTACATCAATAAAATAGTTCAGAATACTTATAGATACTTAGATTAGTGACAGATGATCAGTCTAACTTGGTGGACATTGGCCGAGAGCGCAAAGCCCTGGCCCTTGCGGTAAGAGCTAAAATGTTCGGAGGTTTGCACGTGTTGTAGCAAAAAGGTGAAATTAACGCTTTTTAAAGCATACAGTGAAACCTTCTACACGTGTAGTCTTTGGGTGAAATATAGTCAGATGACCCTAAACACTTTGAGCGTTCAATATAATAACGCCTTCATGGCCGAACGGGTACCATGCCGGATTGCCACGCAGAGGTCCCAGGTTCGGTTCCCGGGCCGGGAGAAATATTTGTATGGCCTACATTTATTTATCTCGTGAGTTTGGGTGTAACTTGTGGTTGTCTATGTGTGTGTCCATGGCACCCGCGACTCAGGGTTTCCCTAGTGCGGGGCTATGTTGAGCGTGCGCGTTAATACACGTTTAGGACGTTGATGCACTGTAGCGCATCAGGCATGTTCACAAAGGCTCGCACTGATGACTGTCGCGCCGTTATTAGAAAAAGAGTAGCTTCCCTGTGGCGACGGGTGCGCGGGGGCTCCAACAGAATCCTGGCCATTGTGGGAAATAGTTTGGACTGTCCCATTAAAATTGCTCTTTTATAAAAAAAACTTCACTATGTAGGTATAAATTGATTTTAAAATCATAAATTAGTTTATGTTGCTTTATGCCAATCACTCATCACATACTACTGTGATATGTTTAGAGAGAGCACAGCGGCGCTATTCTACATTTAGGTCATTTCTTTTCCTCTCGTCATCCTTGTACAAAGCATGCAAAGTGTTGTCGGTGCGTCAACTTTGTATATTCAGCATCGAGATACAAAAGCACAAGGGATTTTGTTTTGATCCTAAATTGACAGAAACAATAAAAACTATATTTATTCAAAGAGTTTCATTCTTCTTGGGCCCATTTATATATTAAAAGTATATATAAATGGTATCTACAACTTAACTACAAAGCAGTGTAAAAAGAAGTATCTCATTGTGTACGGGTTGTGCGGGTCAACGTACAACTGATAACTGACAATGCAACTGACAATGTGCAACGTTGCACCCTACATTGGGCACGTGCAAAATGTTAATTATAATTTAATCAAAAATTATAATTTTCAGGACAATAAAGTTACTCCGTGGTATCGGTCGCGTATTATTTCTGCAGCATCTTTGACATCTCCCTGCATCATCTCGCTGATATCACCCGACATATTCTGACATATTACTGTACGAGACAAGCAGCTCGTACAAATTGGACACTAAGGACATTGAGAGTATATTATCCTAAATGTAATAAAATAAATACTATTGCAGTTCTACCTAGATATTTATTACGTTAGTTCTCACTCCATCTTAACCACTCGTGTGCACACACGCATACACAAAAAATACACAATTAATTTAATCTTCTAAAATGAAGAATGTAAGAACTCATTTAAATATTGATCACTTTCCTTTTATAAATGACTAGTGCAATTACATGTTGAAATACCGAACTTCCTAGTTCGACTGTAGTGGCTAGTTCATCTATTTGAGGAGTACATTCCACAGCCTTATTATATTTAAGTTCTTTAGTTTAGTATTGAAATTATACATTTTTAGCTGAGTAAATATTGTCATTATGACTGTCATATACTTACATGAAAATTTATTTGTGGAAACAGATTGTATAGAAGTGGGCCTTTTATGTAGGTCCAATGTGTCCATCCAAACATTACGCATACAAACATATTGAACGTATATTGTACATCTATCGTAATTATTTAATGGAACAATCTGGTCTGCTAGTAATTTTAATGTTTTTATATGTAACATTTGTATGAGACTGTATGTTTTTCTTAAATAAATAAAAAAAAATAAAAAAAATCTACTCACATTCACATCAGCAGACAAAACTTTTTATTTTTATTTTAGATAATATATATGACTGGGCTCTCATGGATCTAATTACCCATTGAATAATTTAAGGGCGGTGGTACTCTTTTGGGTCAATTTTAATGATATGTAATTGATAATGGGAATAAGTCTTCGAGTACAATTAAATTTATAATATAAACGACACAGGAACTTCTTACGGTAGTACTGCTTGTCAACGTATTAACGTTTTGAACGACTTGATTTGAACGTGAACAATTTTGGCTAGTTTTGTGTGTGTGTTTCAGTGTGTGTTGTAAGGGGGGGCTGGCAGTGTGCTCGCTCAACTGTAGCGTTTTTCATCCCCGAAAATCCCGATTCATAAATAAGGAAGGAAAAACTCGAAAACGGCCAAATTCTCAAGGGACAAGTTATTTTTTCTCTCTGTTTAATAAGCGTGCGATAAGAGAGATAGCACTGGTGGCATTCCGGTGCAGTGATGCTAACGAACACGGCACGGAGTGATCACCTGATTATATTATTATAGTAGCGGTGGTGAGAGGCGGGGGCGGGGCGCAGGCGGTGGCAACCGGTCGTCCCGGGCGCAACGGCCGTGTTCCGGCGCGCTACGACCAGACCCTCCGCCTTCCAAATAAAGTTCCATTTTGTGCGGCGAGTCATTGCCGCCGCGTCAAAAACCTTTTTATCGGAGATGCACGACCGAAGGACATGGAGCCTTACGAGACTTCGGCAAGCGAGTGAGAAGCCCGAGAAAGTTATCAAATTTCAACGGCACGGCGTCGCGTGCACCTGCTTCTGCGCCTGTGACCGTACTCAGCAGTATCTTGCGCCGCTGTAGCAGTTTAACGAGACTCGTGAATGCAGAATGGATCTCTTGACATACCTTACTTCCTCTTCACTGTTGGGTACGGGTCTGTTCCTTCTAAAGAGACGTATCGTCTCTACTGAAGAACACATCTGCCCTTCTAGAATCTAGCGACTGTCACTTTGAGATAAAATAACTGCTAAGATGCGGAGTGTGCGCAAGACCAGCGAAGCACGCCATAATACACTGTACATGTATGTCCAGGCGACGCGGCAACTGAGCGATCGATCGCGTGCGACACGCAAGCGCACGCCACGCGTGATGCAACGCTTGTGAGTATATACCTAACGACTCATGCATGGATTTCAGGATATGTACCGCCGCTACCAACAAAATGAAGATACATAACCAGTACCTCCATTCGTCTAGCTTTGCCGTGGCATTGGTACCTTATCAGTTGACTGTAATGGGTAACGTAAGTACTTAAAAAGCGCCAAATCGTGGTCTCTACCTACATCTAAATCGCAAGTCGCGCTGCAAAAAGTTGTGCAACGTTAAAGAAAGAGTGCCCAAAATATGTTTGAGCTTATATTTTTTGCACCCCGCTTCAAAATAACACATGCTTTGTTTCGAATTTTGAAAAAATCGCTGCACTTCACTTTTATAGTGCAGCTGCTGTAGGTATTACAGTGTGGTCGTGGCGCAGGTTGCCCTGCGCTGCAGGCTACATAGCGGATATTGCCAATGCTGGCCGCAGCCCTCTGCGTGTTGCACTGCAAACGCCACACAACATGTCGTGTAACGTAGCTATAGCTCGAGGACGTACATCGACCGCGAGTTTGGTGTCATCTAAAAATAGTATGTACGGGTAATTGTAGTTCTTATAGTGACCGCTCGGAACGTCGAAACGGACGTCCCGCGACGCGTACTATGTCGTCGACCCACCTTGCCACAGGGCACCCGCCGCTTCTTTTGCCCTTCCTCGGCCACCAATCAGTCGATGTCTTGCTCCACCTGTCATCACCTTGCCTTGCTAGGTGTCCCGCCCAGCCCGATTTGAGTTCCACGATTCGAGTTCCAGCATCCTGGACTTTCGTCCATCGTCGGATCTCAACGTTCGGAACTCGATCTACAATGGCTGATGCCGAGCATGGCGCGCACCATGGCCCATCATAGAGTGGTTCCAGCATCCTTTGGAGATCGTCGAAACTTTCTGTAAATAGCACGAGATCGTCCGCGAATCTTAGGTGAGACAAATGGACACCATTGATGTTAATGCCGCAGTTATCCTATTTAAGGGATTTTACGACATCCTCAAGTGGTGCTGTGAATAGTTTTAGGGAAATGGTATCTCCTTGTCTCACTCCTCGTTGGTTTGGAACGGGATTGGTTAAATCGTGAACTCGTACCTGCAGAGTGGTTGAACCATACAGTTCCCGGAGCACATCTACGTAGCGGGAATCGATGTGGCAGCGATGAAGTGCGTGGAACACGGCCCAATGTTCGACACTATCGAAGGCCTTGTCGTAATCGACGAACGGCCATGACAAGGGTCCGGTTGAATTCATGACACTTTTCCATCAGCATATTAATCGTGTGGATATGGTCGATGATTGAGAAGCCGCTCCAAAAGCCAACCTGCTCAATAGGTTGCGCTTCGTCAAGCATATGGGTAAGCCGGATGGTCAAAATCAAAACGTTCATAAATCTGAGAGAGCAAGGTAATCGGCTGATAATTACTATGTTTTGCAATGTGGGCGACATTGCAAAACATAGTAAATAAATAAATAAAAGTAAATTTTTATGAACCATCTCGAGTGAATCGACAAAGTTGAATTATGTGACTATTTTACTATAGTATGTATAATATGGTTTTACTGCTATTTTTCTTCCTAAACTTCGCTCGAAAGTGAAATTATGGGCATCGTCCCTTACTTATTTGTGACACAATTCGATTTGCGGAAAAATAATCTACAATCTTAACTTTATATTGTTTTGTTGGCTGAGGGGTGTGGGACGAGAAGACGCCTACTATGAGCGGACATGTAGTGAACCGCCGAGACGCGGTAGATGACGGACATTATTTTATAATCGCTCGGCTCGGTGGCGGCGCAACGAGGTGCAAAAACGCGCGTTAGCACGTGCTGGCGCGAACGCGTTCCCGCGGTGGAGGATTCACGCGCATAACCAACCGCGTTAATGGCTGTGCGCTGGATTATACCGCGGAGCGAAGTACGTCTAGTAAAAGCATATGTATAGAGCAACATTCCTGGCGCTCGCACTTTCGCTCCAACCAGAAGATGTTTCCTCATCAAGTGACATTATACTAAAATTCGTTAAGAACGAATGAAGGAATGTTTCTGTGTAGCATCCAAGGTGGTGAACTTATAATGCAACACAAATTTGCAATAGCTACAAGAAGAAAAATTAAAAAATGTATTGACTCGAGACAATTGCATTTTATCTTCACATTACGTGTCATTAAATGCGAGGAGCAATTTAAGATGAAGTTTAACGACGTTGTTAGTACGTTGTTGAGTCATACTATGCTTTACAATAAAATTGTATGACAGACATTAATTGTAAGTATATTTTTTCTTTACTTTTCTGTATCTGTATAGAGGTAGTGGAAGAGAAGGTAAAGAAAAGGCAGGGGCTAGAAAGGAAACAATATACAATATACAGCACAACGAAAACTATAGGTACTTAGATTACAAAAGGAACCAATTTGTGAGCGCTATGAGATTCATTATATCATATATATTTAGATAGGTATGGTGCGTATGTGATAATAATGCTGCATACTAATATTATCGAATAATAATCATTATAATAATTTATATTTTGGGCCGTGGGAGAGGCGAGGGTCTAAAATAGATAAATAATAATATAATAATTTACTTTATTTCGTACAAATCCATATTGTGCTATATATTCACAAACGGTAAACTACATTTCGAACAATCTAAGGACAGTTCTAACACACTTGACACGTACAGCTACCCATTGACATACTATTGGCCCATCGTCTCTCTCGGCCACCGTCTGAGGGAGGCCATGGCGCTGCCACGCACCCTACGCATCAGAGACGCTCGCCTCAGCGAACATTCCAAATGCGCTGCGGCAACCCTGATAGCATTCTAAGAGCATCATTACATTGGAAGTGCAGAGCAGCGCGTGTAAAAGGATTGGCAAAACGCTTTAAAAAGCGTGAGCTTTACGGTTCTAGTACCTACACCGCGCGCAAACCTGCGGGCCAACATATTGCACTTTAGAGCCAATGCCCTGCGCTCTCTGTCAATGTCATCGGAAAGATTCTCCGTCGATTAGTGGCCCTAGGTACTTGAAGTCAAAGTGAAATAAATCATTTTATTCCATACATTGACTTACAATATTCCATAGGTAAATTTTTGACACTTGAAAACGTACTTTTTAAGCTACTGATCGTTCACCGCGCTGGCCTACCTGAGATGAACGAGCAAGAAACCCTAAGGATTGCTCGTTACAAATAAACTTGAGTGCTATATAATACACTTTGTATCATAATTGTGTGGGATCTAGACTCATTATTTATTTATTTATTTTTCAGGGATAACAAACAATTGTACATGAAATGTTTACAATCAGAGTTAAATATTTCTAACATAGGTACACGTACAATCAACAGCATTATCCACAAGTTACTATGTTGTCTACTATGTTGTCTACTAAGTTACTATGTTGTTACTATGTTGTCAAGTGACTTATGTTGCCTTTCCGTACATCTTTAGCTAACACATGGGTATTCTTCAATTTTGTAATATTACTTTTCAATGAAAATTCTTTTGATGTAAGTTTTCAACTTAGAAAATGATTATCTTCTTATAAATAAAAATATTGAAATGCAAGACTCTACGTATTGGCGCCGCGCGCCGCATAGTTTGATACGACCTGACCGAGGGCGGTGTGGGCAGCGACTACACGCTATAAATCGGTTTCGGTGATTATTATAACTACTTGTTGTCCCAAGCCAGTTTGTAAACTCATAGTAGGCACGTGCGTATTGCGTACAATGGATCCAGATTCTGTTAATAACACATGTCGGCGTGTGAAATGGTGCCAAATTTTCAGAATGACTTGACTCTCAAACGTGATTTCAATGCGATTATCGGTTCATAGGTTCGCATGTTATATGGTTATAGAGACATGTGGCGATGACAGAGTCGACGCCAGGCGCAGCGCAGCAAAAAGCGGCGCGTGCGCAGGCCGCGGTAATTGACTCGACGCGCGCAGAATTGCATTGCGATTGCGACCGCATCTCTTGGAGGCGCCGCGCGCGGCGGCGGCGGTCCTTTGCCTAGTGCCTATTTTTTGTTATAGGTAAAATATGTGGTAAAATGCTTTGATTTACTCAAATCCATGTTCTGTTCAGTTTTATCAATTACTTTTGGATATTTAGCTCAGGTAAAAATATCAAGAAATAGCACATGACGCGATGCTTTTTATCTATAGGGTAGGAACAATTATAAGTCGTTTGGACTCAATTTATATATAAAATACATAAAATGTTACGCAAATTTAGTGGTAGAGTCAAACCATCAAGGTATGTTCTTTTCCCGCCCGCGCCCCACCCACGTCCCGCGCGTGTCTATTAGGCGCCGTTAGTCGCCCGCGCCCGCACAGCCTCCACGGGCTTTGCATAACCTCTCCACCTCCCATGGCGTCCCATCCTCGACTCACCGCAGTCCCCACCGCGCACCGTGGCTTAATTACCCCAGGAAACTCCCGATTGAGAAACATCTCAGCATATACTACATACTAAAATACATTTGGCCGCATCCTTAAGTGACGTTTCGCGAAAATGTAGAATGCCAATTAAATCTAAATGTAATTATTAAAAGTAACTATAAAGTTATAGTTACTTTTACTTAACCTACTGTTTACTTCTTCGCACCGTATTTGGGTAAACAAGGGGACACAAAGCTTTTGTTATGCGCGACGATGGTACAGGTGCTCTAGCAAAGGTAGCGTGAGTTCGCACCGGGAAGTGCAACTCGGTAACAAGTCTAGATACATGTTTGTCAACACAGGATCGAGGCGAGAAGTGGATCCACAACAATGCAATGGCCGCGCAGAAATAAATGTAAACTAAAAACTGGTTCGCTTTTAACGAACAAACTTAAAATGAGTCACCACGGCGGCGATCAGCGCTACGACCGCAACCGCCACCGCCGTGGCTCCTGCGGGCCGGATCTTCCTAGAGTTCACTCCACATTCACAGACCAAAAATGCGGAGCTTTCGTCGGTCGGATACGAAAAAAGTAATAATCATCACAATCCCGTCCCCGCGCGACGACTGCGAGCGGCGAGCGCGGGGCGGGGTGGGGCGCGGACGGTGCTTGCTCACCTTGCAACTTCTTCTCCGTCTCCCAAAACTTCTGCAGCTCGGTGAAGTATTTGTCGAGGATGAACACCTTGGAGAGGCCGAGCGTGGCCATGGCGGGCGGCACGCAAGCATCACACTCTGCGGCGGCGCCGCTCACTCGCGGCGACCGATCGCGCGCTACGCCGACCGAGTACTGCCGCCGTGCCGCCGCCCGCGCCGCTTCGCCCCGCGCAGCCCCCGACCCTCCGCATCTGCCTACTTACAGGCCGTGGAACCTTCAACTGTGTTCCTTGTTAGTCTTTTAGGCGGGCGACCCTTTTACAGTCGCGGCAGCATCTATCGTTTGGGTGCCTCTACATTTTAGCTTTAAAGAATGCGGCGTGGTGCGAGACCAGTGAGCGGAATGCGTCATCGCCGCTGAAGTGACACTCGGGTGCAAACTAGCCGACTCTGCACACCCAAGCGACTAGTCGAGGAATATAACTTGCACGCCACTTCCTCCAACGAGTTATAAGGGAATGGTATCAGTTTTCGTTGCAGAGTAGGCCAAAAGTTTAGGTGATGCAGGTGAGCGGCGGCTGCGGGCGAGGGCGAGGGGCGCGGGTGCGAAACTGGTTTATTTGTTTGTAAGCTCACGCCGAAAGCTGCGCGCGCGCCGTTCGCTCCACGAGCCGACCTCGTTGCTGCTCCACGATCCTTATAAGATTCTAACATTAACCAACCGACTCAAATGATTTCTAGCCATTGATGAGGTCCGTTCCTATTATTTGGTGAGGTGCACACGAGGCTGTATTGTATCAGCGATATCTATTGACGGGTTTCATTGGTATTGACAGCTTTGTACGTTAACGTCAATAGCCAGCGGAGCCTGCAAGTCTGTGAGCGCGACTGGTGCGGCCTGCGGGCGCAGGTTCTGGCGACGACACAGCGGCGGGCGAGCCAGGGGCGAACGCCAGTGCGCAACACCGTTATTTAATATAACAAGTCTCTCTCGTGTCGCGACTCATCTCGAGCGTTAGCCGCCAACTTTTATACCTGTACACGACACGTGTCATTGCACTTAGATATTGAAATATTAATTATATTGTAAACAAACTCATCTACACCTTACTCAAAAAAGAGAAAAATATTACGAATTGATATTTTTACCAAGTTACGACGACGTAGGCAGTGCGTTGATGTCTAATGTATGATACCTTTGTTCGTAGCGTCAGCAGCCACGCCCGTACGTGTAGCTAAACCCGTCTCGATGATACCGCTCGTTCGGACATACAAGTTAGTTATCTAAATAGTAAGCAGGTATTTTATTTATTTAGGTAGACATTGCTTAGTGGTTTCTTGCGACCGTTTCAGGACTGCATTCAGTCATGGATTGCATCGCGAACTTAACATCTTTGGTTTAAATAAATTTGAATGTAAAAAGAAGTTGGCAAATTGGTTGCAAAAGTAAAATTATGAGGATACTGAAGTTATACTTCATCCAATAATGTGACTCAAGGTTTTGCTGATCTGTAGGATTACCATATCTTTACACGTGCATATACACGCGCACGCAGGCACATACAAGCACACATACGCACACATACGCGCGCACACACACACCCAAGCGCACACACACTCATTTTAAATTTAAGTTTTACTTTCTGTTTAAAAGTACAATTTATAATTAAATTCATCTATCTAAACTTCAATAGTGTATAACTCTTTTTATATTTAATTAAATTTTATATTTTTCATATTTTGTTTCTCTCTTGCAATGTTTAATATTTTTCTTAGTAATGCCATAATATGGTATGTATTATTCCCACGGGTGAGGGACTGGTGACTTGCAGTACTTACAGTTGTTAATCCTTTAACAGGCACCAGGTCCTACAAAAGCTGTTAATGTTTCTTAAATTACTGAGAACCTTCTGAACGTGCTTTTGTGGAGATTTCTCCACAAAAGCACTATTATTATTACATATTATTATTATTATTAGGTATATACCGTAAATGTCCATAGTACTAGCGCCCACTACGTTTCATTCAGTAATCAACAAAGTTTAGAAACAGCTATAGGTTCGTTGGGGATTTTATTCGAGATAATGCTGAGGTATATCTTATTAGATTTATGAAAAGAAAGAACGAGTTCCTTGATGCTGTACTTTGTGAAGGGATTTCGTTCCGGGTGTACTCGAGTGCAAAGATCTAATCGTGGAATCGAGTGCGCCATCTACCGGCAGTGGTGGTCAGCGCCGCACCGCGCGTACAAGCCTTCACTGCCGTATGCGCAATGTGCTCAGCAGGGAGGAGGCTCTGCAACGCCAGACGCGGCCACCGTGTGCCGCTAGATGCCGCTTCATTACTGTCCTTCCTTCCTCGCCATGTGTAAACGCAATGTGTAACACATTTTTATTGGCTTAAAAAACGAATGAAATGAAAATTAACCCGGTCTCATATTAAGGGGTTCAATATATTTGCAGGTATTAATTATGCGACGTCAAGTAGCGCTTTCGTAATACACGTACTTAAAAAAAAGACGGCCGCAACGGTTACTATGAGTCGTATGTAAGGATTATAATTATGTAATATGTCGGGAGGCTTATGGGTATAAGCCTCCCGAGCAGTGGATGAAATCAAGCTGTGGGTGATGATGATGATGATGAATAGGTCAAAAGTTAAGAATTGTCTGTATGGACAACAGCATATCAGACTTCACATTTTTGTTCGAAAATCGCCTCCAGTGCAACGGAACAAGATACGTTAATATGTAGCTTGATATGCTGTTGACTATACCATATAAGTAATTTATGAAGCTTTCAAATATCAGTGTCAAAAAGTCACCATCAACAGGCACCATCTGCTTACAGGAAGTTATAGGCCTGTGTTCAAGCTTTTTTTTATTAAAAATAAAAGCGCATTTGACCTCCATGTCACCTGATGGAAAATAATGATGAGGTCGACGATGTAGCATCCCCACCTAAATAATGCCTAATGACTCTCGCCGGGAGGGGGAAGGCGGAACCAAATTATGCAATTCCATCGCACACTCTCCGTGATATATCCTTTTTTTTTTTTTTTTTTGACGGGGTGGAAATCTTTAAGGATACCCCTGAGCCCAGGGAGACTCGGGGGTTATGTGGGGACTCTCCCTCCAGACTGGAGGGCCTACCCCACTAAAACCCCCCCGGGTTTCCCTCTCGCCGGTTGAGTCGGCGCCGTGGGATCAGTGAACATTCACCACGACGCCGCCCGGCCGCCCTAGCTTACGCCAGGGCTCCCGCGCCAACGGAGGGGCGGGTCGGAGGACAACCGAGACGAGTGAGGCCGTGCAATGCAGGCTCCGGAGTCCCGGTCCAGAGCCCGCTGGCCTCACTAGGGGATCAGGCGAGCAGGGAACTGCCTTCGCCTTCTTCCCGTACGTCTGCGCCGGAGCGGGTGCGCGTCCGGCGCGTCCTCGCGCACCCGTTCCGCGGCCTCCTTTTGCGACATAACCTCTGCGCAAAAGGAGACCTCCGCCAGGACCTCGGCTTCGAGGTCCCACGGCGGAGTACCGGCGAGGACGCATGCGGCAGCGCAGGCCACCATCATGTACGCCCTGCACATTCGCAGGGCGACCACCCTCTGGGGCCTCCTCAGCAGGGACTTCGTCGCCGCTGATAAGGCCCCACTCCAAATGGGAGCCCCGTATAAGGCCATACTCCGGGTCACCCCGGCGTATAGCCTTCTGCATGGGGCTCCCAGCCTCCCGAGGTTGGGCAGGAGCCTGTCCAACGCCGATGCGGCGCCCACTATTCGGGGAGCAAGTTGCCGGAAATGCTCCCCGATCCGTGATATATCCTGTAGAATATCGATCGGCTCTGCAGTTTCGCCTCAACTGATTCCAAGTCACTTATAAGACTTTTGGCACGCTTGTCGATTGAATCCAAGGCTAGTTGATATTTAGCAGAGCCATCCCTTAAGTGACAGCAGTACTCTATACACGACCAGAGTTGTTCTTGGTACAGCTGAAGCAACTGTCCCGGTGTGAAGTATCGCCTCACCTTGGAAAGGATGTCAAGCTTCCTGGCTGCATTTTTGGCCATGGATTCAATGTATCTGCCGAAGTTCAGCTTGGACGACAGGTCCATTCCAAGTAGCTGGAGACGGTCGGCTATCGGTATGGCTATATCACGACAAATCGGAGTCAGGTGAAAGTGACTCCGTTTTGTAGAGAATAGATATGCCTTCGTTTTGGTAGCATTAAATTTGACAAGATTGGCGTCGCCCCAATCGGACTGTCTTAAGTGTCAAATTCAAGCTTGCCGGTCGTCGCAAACAATGACTGATAAGTGTGGAAAAATTTAATGTGTAATAAAATAAAATGCAAATGATTTATAGAGACGTGAGTTTCAATAATTTGCATGTCACTTTTGAAAGTAAGTAAATGTATAATGTAGGTTTATACTTTTCTAAAAAAAGTACTGCAAGAAGAGTCACTTTCTCATACAAGATTCGCAGTGTGAAGATGATTAGAGATGATGCCGTTGTATCTTAGAAACGGCTTTCTATCAAGTGACAATGATGGACGTGTTGCGTTGCCACGAGACCGTCGTCATCTCCGCCCAAAATAATAAAAAATCTGGCACATTAGGAAAGGACTACTACAATCTATTTTTTGTAATTGATGTTTAAAACCAACGAACTTGTGTGAGAATGTTATGAGCAATTTTTGGTAAGAAATCTTTAAAGATGTACAAATAATTAATATTTTTATATCGTAGAACATCACTCCGCATAGTTTTGCATTACCTTGGTGAAAATCGTGTTTTTGCTGTCTGGCGCGGCAAATCAAATCTTGACATATGGCAATGTTGCTATTCATGTAGGCACATTTCAACGCCATGCACTCTAGGTACTATGTAATCATTGGTACCGAATGGATTGCCAATACAAAATGTGGGATGCTATCTTTACTGACCCGAATGATTAGTGGCGACGACGCCTTCGTGAATAGTTTTCATCTACGATAGATCGCTGAGCTGCGGCATGGCTTCTGCACTAGTTGCAACCGACGACGCGCTGCGAGTTCGCGCACATTCACAATATTATTGATGATTCACAATATGATTGTTCAGTATGGTAGGTACACTACAAGTAACAACGACACACGAGCAGACACGCACTCTTTTGGCTTTGATTGGGATTTGGTGGCGAAATTAATGAGAAAAAAATACATATTACCATAATATTCGCTATTCTAGCTAGAAGGACCGGTATTCAATTAAAATTATAAGTTTGATTGTTAACTCATGTGAAACTAGACTTCTAAGCAAATATTCATGAGAGCGTTTTTGATTTATTTTTACTTATCCAATCCAGTACAACAGTGAAAAATGGTCTAATTGACCGCAGGGACGCGTTCATGACTAATGTACGAGGCGACAACGTTTCAACGACGTTTGTCTCCACTCGCTGCGCATTTGGTGGCTTCTGATTACAAAGATGTAACTTGTGTCTACAATACCTATTATGTTGCTTTCATTTAATAAGTGTTTTAAAGACGACTACGCGCAACTCACTCAATGACTCCCGTATGTAGGTACCTAATGTATGTAAACCATCTAGTCGCTCAGTAATCTTTTTCGTTTTTCGTTTCTTCTTAATTTGAGTTACTTTTTCTGGGTACAGCAATGGTTTGTTCATGTTAACAACACTAGTGCGTGTAAGCGCCTCGCGGCGCGCGAGCGGCGGGTTCGCGGGAATCGCAGGCACGAGCCGGTGGGGCCGCGGGTACTGACGGACTACGCGGCTGATTGGAGTGTTTCGTTTCAAACGATATTGGTAAGTATTACAGTTTATAGTAGTACAGTTATTACTCGTGGTTTATTGTCCCTTATCACGCGAAACACTCAAACCCACTATACATATACTGTTTTGATTTTCGCTTCTTCTCCGATCACGCACATCTGCGCGTGCAACCTAAAGTTGATGTTACACAAAATTCTTACGCGATGCGACAATTTGCGCCCGCGAAATCACATCTGCGATTTGAGTGCAGAACAATGGACATTGTCGTTCGCTGCATACACTCGTCAGAGCCGCGCACGCGCAGTTTCAGGCCTCGGGGCAATACACTCCGAAATGTTTCAATTTGATTACTCATTGTGGTGACATTCCAAAACCATAATAGGCCAAAAGTAAATGTATCTAATATGGTTTATTTACGGACATAATAATATGGTCCCTATTAAAAATAAAATAAGCGGACGTTTTATAAAAAATGTTTTTTGAGAAGCCTTTAGAAATTAGTAAAGTGTAACCTATTGCAAAATGCAAATGAGGGCTGCACTGACT
>NW_020654080.1:172603-191755 GCF_003589595.1 Hyposmocoma kahamanoa | reverse complement strand
ACAAGACCGATCTACTGATGGCTAAAGGTGTCACAGTGAGAGCAGTAGCGGGTAGTACTAAGCAGGATGATGAGTTAATATCAGATGGTAGTGGATAACTGAGTATATTTTACAAATCTTATTACTATTTACACAATTTTTATGACTAATACATAATGATAGGTTTTTCTTGGTGTGCTGTGTGGTGGTCGCCGACGAAGCTCTTTTCTGTTAAGTAGTGAATTATGTCACTATGTTGCACTTGTTGCCTGATGATGAGGCCATTTCTTGTGACAGTTTAAAGTATGTTACGATGTTGCGTTTTGTTGTTAAAAATATGATATTCAAAGTTGAACATTTGTACAAGCAGAAACCATTGAGTGTAGGTACATATTATGCCTATTTTATTTGTCATTGGATTAATTTTGTAGTTTTTATTTCCATTTGATGAAAGACATCGTTATAGAAAAAAATGTTAAGAGAAAGATTTTCTTTGTTCCCCCGTTTTTGTGTTTGAGCCCCGTTTATTCATAAGAGCAATTCCTTTCGTTCGAGTGTTTCGTTCAAGGGCGAGTAGAGTCAGTGCAAAAGGCTCATTGTTTATCGCGTGCGGTAGCGGCGCGGCGGGCGTGGCATCGGCGGCGGCGGCGGCGGCGCGCTGTCGGCACTGTCGTCGCGATAACGCCAATTAAGCGCCGTGCGATAACACTAGTCGTTATTGCACCCGCACCCACACGAAGGCAGGTACTTGTCATGTCGGATATTTTATATGTTTAGGCTCTGCATGTTTTAACTTTAGCTTCATATTGAATAAAAATTGTTTCGCACATTTTTTGTACACGTACCTCCAGAGTGGAGATGCACTGAAATATGACGCGTTGAATATGCTAGCAAACTTTATGACCATTGACGAAATATTTTGGTTTTAGAACTGACATTTATTTGACGACATGTTCATTTTCAAATGCTTCTTAGTGCATAGGACAACAAATTATTGAATTTATTAAATCACGAAGTACCGTTCATTCACAAACCAGATTCCCTGAAAAGAATGTGTGAACGACTTGTTCGTCCCGTCACTTGATATTATATTAAAAAAAGAGTAAGAAACTTCAAGGTCAAACTTTTTGTGAATATGTAGATTTCCTTTATTGAAAAATATCACACGTAAAAGTAAACTGAAAGGGCTAGCAAGACACTCGCATTAATTTTTTTTGTTTAAACCATTTGTTTTGCAATTGTTTAAATTTCGTGAATGGTATATTATTATTCCGAATATCTCCAGGGATCTTATTATAAGAGTCATTCGTGACTCTAATGGATATGACTGTTAAGAACAGCCAGTTTGTGGTTGTTCCTCGTTCATTTATTATATTTTTAATAAGGAACAAATACGCATACATGCAACCGTTGCATGTACATTATACCCGCGGTATTGAACCCATAAAATGCTATAGTTCGAAACATATTGTTATAATATTAACATCACAACAAAGTAAATAAAACTGATGTTAAACATAATATGTTTAATGGCATTTAATTTTTAACACATTGCATTATTGATATATGTGAAAATTATTGTTAATATGTGACAATATTTATCCGTCAGTCAGTAGCACTGAAATGAAACGTGACGTTCCAGCTACCAAAAATATGTATATACTAAAAAAAACACTTTCCGTAACAAATCCTAGAGCTTTGTCTAATAAAACTATTAGCGACACGTACACACGTAACACTGCGATTGTCTGCGACCACTTAGCGTCTGACGCGTGCCAACTATAGGTCTCGAAAGACCTATCTGTGCCCAGTCCGCCATTTTTGCTTTGAATGGTATGGTTGTGTCATGCTTTCGTGCAAATTCTCTAAAATCCTAGAAAAATGCCCTATTGTGCTGTTCTGGAATGCAAAAATGATAGCCCATAAATATATAACCAAAAATATTACCCGTGGTGGTATCTCATATCAACGGAAAGTCTTATTTTAATAAATTATCAATTTTCTGTTTATGGATTTCTTTTTGTTACAAGAAACGAAACTAAAGCTTTATACCTTTGCAATATGGTCGCTTCTTGTTTGGAGAACTAAATCAATAAGTCCAATTCGTCGTCGTTCAGCAATTAACCGCTAGATGGCAGTACATTGATTGAAATGGTAACATCGTGTCCGTGATAAAATTTGTTAAAAATTAAAAAACTGGTTTTTAGTGGTGTGAATGTTATCTCTTGATTTAACTAAAACCCTTAGACATTCAATGTATTATCTAGTAAACATTAATTATATACATAATTCAATTCAGATTCTCCAATTCAAATAAACTTACGGACTATAAATAACAATATTTGTTCTTTCCCTAGTGCAAATTCATAAGTATATAGTGAAAATAAAGTGTTTATTTAGTTGTGGAAAAGTTTAAGATTTCAAAGGAACAGTTGAGTCAAAGTCAAAGTCAAAGTCAAAGATTATTTATTCCATAGGTTAAATAAATTTACACTTGAAATCGTCACATTTAAGCTACTGCTCGTTCACTACGCTGATCTCCCTGAGAAGAACGAGCAAGAAACTCTAGGGATTGCCTTTTCAAATAAACTTAAATGCTGCAGAATACATTTTGAATCATATTTGTGTGGAATCTAGACTCACGCTGTCTTTTCATACATCTTTAGGTATCTAACACGTAATCTACAATTTTGTAATATGACTTTTCAATTAAAATACTTTTAATGTAAGTTTTAAACTTAGGGAATAGTAATCGTAATATGTGCTGCGGAAACTTATTGTAAAAACGTATACAGTTCCCCATAAAAGAATCATTTACCTAAGTTAAACGAAAATGTGGTACCACGAGTTTGGACTCTTGGCTATGGTTAATGGCTATCTTCTTTCTTAACGGAATTATGTATATTTTTACGGGCGTATAAAATATTTGAGTAAATGTACTGTGATGCCACGCCTCCTTAAACTTTTCTCTAAGAGAAATCCGAGAACCTAAACGGAACATAACGAATCGCTCGTTTTTGCAACACAAATATGGTTTGTATATCTGCCGCTTTACCCCACATGAGAATCCCGTAGGACATAATAATACTATGGAAGTAACTAAAGTAAACTAGTCTAGCAGTAGCAACATCGGTAAGCTCACGTATTCTGCGGACTGCGTATGCAGCGGAGCTTAATCTGCTGGCCAGGGAAGATATATGTGGAAACCATTGGTTTACTATCTAAGGTCACTCCCAAGAAGACTACTTTATTAACAAAGTCTAACCTTTCTCCGTTTATTTCTATGCTTGGACTAGTCGATTTTACTTTAGGTAATTCAAATTTAACATATTTTGTCTTCTTGGCATTAAGCAATAAATTGTTAGCATTAAACCAATAAAGTACCTTAGAGAGGGTACCATTAATATGGTAATGTCATATTAATGGTATGGTTAATGTCATGTCTGTCTGTTTTAAAAATCAAGGATGTGTCATCAGCAAACAACACTATTTCGCAATGGTCCTTAACAAAGAATGGCAGATCATTAATACAAATCAAAAATAAGAAAGGCCCAAGTATTGAGCCCTGCGGAACGCCCATTTTTACCGGAGAACCCAAAGAAGTCACACATTTATGTCTACTTTCTGAATTCTACCGTTCAGATATGACGAGATAAGTTTCGACGCCTTGCCATTTACACCGTAATGTTCCAGCTTCCTAATAAGAGTAATATGATCAACGCAATCAAATGCCTTTGAGAGATCACAGAAAACACCAATAGCGTTCTGGGACCTTTCCCAAGCATCAAAGATGTGTTTTAGTAACGCTAGCCCCGCATCACTAGTCGATCTACCACTAGTAAACCCGTATTGTTCACTATGAAAAATATGATTCCTACCGAAATAGGTCAATAATTGAGTCAGCATAACCTTTTCGAATATTTTACTTAAAGTTGGTAAAATTGAAATGGGCCTATAGTTGCTAGGATCAACTTTCCTACCGCTTTTGAATAAGGGCATAACCTTGCTGTATTTCATTAAATCGGGAAAAACACCTTCGTCAACGCATCTATTGAAAGCTACAGCTAACTGTGGGGAAATTAGATGAATAACTGAGTCTATAACTTTAGTTGAGATGCCCCAGAGATATTCAGTTTTTTTAACATGTATTGATTTAAAAGCTTTTATGATGTCTTGTGGATTAACATGACGGAAATTAAATAAACTGCCACAAACGTTAACATTTTCCTTAGGAGATCAATAGCAAGTGAAGGGGAGGAATTTAATGATTCTGTAGTGTTAACAGCAATTTCCGAAAAGAACGATTCAAAAGCTTGAGCTACTTTATCTTTATCTTAATACTTAGACCATGATGACGACGATCCTCTGAACATTATCACTCAAATACGATTTAAGACGGCCGAGGTCATAACACCCGAGCCCCGCCACACTTTCCTTTTTATCAAATATGTCTAATCGCCTCAACGTCAGCGTCGCGTCGGTTGTAAAGGTCCCAGTGTACTCACCAAGGGGATGTAGCACCACGCGCGTCTGGCGGTGGCGGCTGGCGAAGCGCGCACCCGCTGCACCACCGCTACCCCCTGTCACCGACGGCCTGTCAATCAAACAGGCGCTTTAGAATTGATTTGACTCCTATTATACGTAAGCATTTAGTCGGGTACAATGAATCGTCAGAAACCAATGCGGTGAGTCTGCAGAACGCGTCGGTGGCGAGCTCGCGCGGTAAGCGCAAAAGAAATCCGGCTTAACGCGGTGCGCGCGTAGTAGCGCCGCCAGCAGCTCTGCGCCGGCACGGCCGCTGCCGTTCGTAGGCCCGGCAGACACCTTCCGCGACGCGAGCGCCGCGGCGCCCTCATACGTCTGGTCGGGCAGCAGCATGTCGCGCGCATCGCGCCGCTCCACACCTCGCCAGAAAAAAACATTATCGCAAGTCTACATTGGTCCTTTACTAATTTTGTGAGTTCGTGTAATGTGTGGTGACTCTGTAATTATAATAATCGTTTAATATAATTATTGAGATTGTTTTGTGAAATAACTGCACTAGTTTTTTGTTATGATTATGAGAGAGACAAAGACCAAAGACAGAAAAATGATGCTGCATGGCTGTGGGTGGGTTCAAGTCCCACCGGTCCGATTCATAATCATATTATGAATAGAGAAGCCCATTTCCAGTGAATATGATCGAAATGAAAATTAAAATAAAAACATAATAAAAACAATCTATATAAAGGAAAAATACAGAATCCAAAACCATTCAAACCATTTGGTATTTTCGTATGTGCGTAAAATTGACACGTTTAATGTAAAGTGCGGACTCTGTGTAAGCTGTCTATTACTCTAATCGCTTACGTAAATTCCACATGATCAGTCTCAAAGATTTAAAGCAAGCACTTTACATGAAATTGTTCAATTCTTCTCTGAATTCTCAATTAAATTCGTCATTACGTCGGAAGCTTTGAAATATTCAAAAGAAAAATTAACAACTCCGAAACAAGTACATACTTTACGACTTTATAAGTGTCGAAATACAATTAAGTTAATTTTAATTTGGTTGATTTAGAAATTAAATCAAAAGTAAGAACCTACTGCTGACGGCGCGAGGAGATGACGCGAAACGATGGTCGGTCATTACTGACAGTGACTCGCGCCTCGCTGTTCCGTCGTTGGGACCCAAATTAAACATCAATGATTTGATTTCAATTATGCCGACGACACGGAACTCAACATCCTTAACTACCATCGATGTGTATTGTGATAATACCGTCTTGTATTAAAACAATTACGGGCAAAGACTGGAGGCATAGGTCTACTCTAATGACAAGTATGGAGCTGTTCTCGCATGAGGCGTCTTTTAATGTGGTGGAGTAGGTATTACTTATTTCGCTGTAATGGATGTCGGACGGAGAACGGGATTACACCCCCTTGGACCCCTTCATACTAAAATGTGGACGTGCAAGTTACTAGACTAGCATCGAGACTGCGGGGACTTGTATGACAAGAAAATGATACCAGGCGACACTCAGCGCGCACCTCATTAAATCTGGGCAGCAAGGATCCAACAGTGTCAGTCACGGAACAAATCGGAGGAGGTCCATATTCAACAATGGACTTGCTTTAGAAGGCACATTTTTTTTTCTAATATCAAGTGACGAAACGAACAAGTCGTGCGCCTGATGGTAATTTAAGCTATACGCCTGTCCATAACAGTTGCAGAGCCACTCAGAGCTTTAAGTCGCAAAGATCTGAGGGACATTGAGACATAAGTTGCCAAGTCCCATGTGCCTGTGATTTCCCCAGCATCGGCTCTTACCCTTCAAAACCGGAACACAGTAATGCTGACATAACTGTTTGGCGGGAGAAATGGGCAAGATGGCAGTACTTCCCTGGACGAACTCTTTCACAAGGAACTCTACTGCTATTAATTGTTATTACTAACTAGTAATAACATGCGAATGTAAGTATAATACTTGCTAGTATACAAAATGGTACAGTGAATAAATACTAGAGCTAAATAAAGGTATGTTATAAAGTTAAAGTCAGTGTTAACCAGGGTTGAAGCTGTCTGTGTCTGCTGGGGTCGAGAAGTTCGTGACGACGCGACTGCTCGAAACGTTGTGCTAAGGAAACAATCACAGACCCTAGTGAGCTTACTCCGCATCGCATATCATGTCGGAATCAGTCGCGGAGGTTTGCGCGGTACACGGAGAGGTGCGGGCGGGCGGGGCGGAATGCTGCGCGCGAGGTTTTTGCGCGCCCAAACGTCTTCGCTTCGATAGGCCGCCATTTAACTGACTCGTTGGTGCCTAAAAACTTGACGCGCAACCTCTGCGCTGCAAACGTTTTATCACTCAATTCTGCAAAACGATAAAGTCGATACGAGTTCGCAATGTGTCATTCCTTGTATACCAGAAAGCGCTGGAAACAAACTGGCAAAGGTGGGCAGCAGTGGCGGCAGCAACGGACGCTAGCGTTTCTGCGTGGCTGCGCCCGGATATGGATTATCCATAAGCGGCCCAGACGGCCTGTGGCGGCCGAGCCACCGCTACCTATATATTTCTATACGCATATGACTATATTATTTTTTCTCTAGATTACACGAGCTACTCTCTCCGAATCCTATTTTTATATTCGTGAACATAGAAACTATATTTGTCGTGATATTCACCACCGCAAACCCATCTGGCGAGACTGCCGATGCCATCTCTCGCCATCAAGCCACAGAGAAACCAGCAATAAGCTAAACGAAGTTTCGATAACAGCTAACGTCATTTTGTCGTATATGTAGTAACTTGAGTGATGTGTAACTAAAAATGGAAAACATAGGAACTTAATGTGTGACTGTTCACCTCCCGCGGCACCTAAATGGGAGTTAGCGCGCTATGTAAGACATCGACCGGCCGCGGCGGCCCACTGCCGACTGTCCACTGCTCCATATTTTTTGCGTACAGCCGTCGATCCGTGTCACTGTCACTTGTCACTGCGAAGAACCTGCTGCGCTGGCGGCAACACGCGTGTACTCAGTATTGACGCGCACATACTCAGTATATACAACTTATTTTCGTACCTATATATTGAAAAGTTCCTGTGCACACTGTCCGAAATGTACGCGATAGAAAACCGACAAGCAGGCCACTTTTTAGCGGTATTCGAGAATTTGTCAACAAGAAAGTCGTTGCTAATAAGTCTCGCTTTGCTTTCCCCTCCACCGCTCTAAGGCAGCCAACTGGCATCGGGCAGAGCCGATGCAAATGCGGCAGTGGGACTCCACACACAATCGAACTTGTACTTTATAGAGATTTTAAAAATCTTTCAGTATGAACGACTGCCTGGCATGATGTTATGCCTAGTTTTTTGACACCAGTTTTTGCCAGGCTCCAAGGCGTTTGCAAGTCTCCAGGATGTAGAGACCAAAGATGAAGATTGGGTGACAGGTCCAAACCAAGTAGCTCGAGGTGGTCACTTACCGATACCGGAAAGTCGGAGTACAGTGACACGCCTGTGTTTTAGCTTCATTAATCCTGACCTTGTTCGCGTCTCCGGAATAGGAAGCCGCTTTCGGGCTTTGGTTCCAGCGTAAGGCCATCTCCTCTCGTTTACGACGGCTTTCAACGCTATTGGCATGGGCGTCCGGCACTATTTTATTATTTTCTACCACTGTGCCGTCGTCTGCATGCCCAAAAGGTACCGGATAGCTTGACACTGTAGATTACAATAATAATAATCGTTTATTGTCTGAACACATTAATAAATAATATAGATTATTGAAGTTCCTTAGTAAAATAGCCAATTGCGTAATTATTCATTAGTTATCTCGTTGTTTTACTTGCGGCCTCTGCATTAAGCTGAGGTTTATGTCGCAGAGACAGTATTTGAATGTAACTTTCAATTAAATGTAATTTTAAGACAGGTCGTACACTCAGAGTACACTTGACAGAAAGAGCATTGTTAGTAAATAGAGTATTACCCAAGAGAGACCTGGCCCTTCTGGTTTCACAAAAGCAAGCGCAGCCAAAAACGCGTCATTAGTTCGCTTGCCACTACGGCGCGGCGGGCGCGGCGACTGCTGCGGGGGAGAGTAATCTCTGCGACGCGGACTTTATTCGTTAGCAAATGTCAAAAAATCACCCACATGCTTTCCATTCTCCCGTTGTTTATCGTGCGCCGTTTAAAAAACAGTCCGACAAGATTTCACATTAAAAAGCTAACGCAGTAAAAATATCTGTTTTACTTATTATTTGTTACGAACAATATTTCGTAGAGTGGTGGGAACTGTGTGACAAGAAAAATGAAACTTCGTCTAACATCATAGAATGCGTCCGCGTCACGCTGCCGCATCTTTTATCTATTGTTTTCACATAAGCGACGACGCACACTTGCCATTCGCGTTAGTCTCGAATTTCCGAATTCATGGTACCTGTAGTACTTAGCTAAAAGTTACCTGTTATATCCCAAACAAATTATGCACAATACTAGAAAATTCCTTTTTTGAACAAATATGTTTTTTTTCGTTTATAGGAGGATAAACGCTATCGCTGGAATGAATTCTTTTTAAATGTGGTCGCCCCTTATGAGTTTCAGCGTATTTGAATCAAACGGCCGGATGGCACTGCCCGGGCTGCGAGAAACCTAAATTAAGGGGCGGCACACGCCACGAGTGCACTGTTATGTTGTGGTACCTACATAACCCTGAACACAACTGACGTCGGCTTCGGTCGGTCATGCCGTCGGGTCGAGTCAAATTACTTAATGAATATAATGTGGTGACTTATTCGCATGCGCGGCCGCGAGTGCGTTCCCACGCCAGCGAATGCTCGCAGGCGCGACGGAGCTCCTCATTATCACTCAACGATTTGCGTGCACTTTGCCTGCGCCAGGACCTGGCAGCAACAAAACAAAAACACCTTCACCCTCGACCGCGCTCGGGTTATCGAGTAATTTAAGCTCGTTGCACTCGCGAACGCTTTATTTTTGATATCCATCGGTCTTACTACTCGTCCCGAACTACTCGTATAATGTATGTACATGCTTAATTGTAGGTGAGTAAGAACGTACAAGAAACATTTCATCTTTAACACCACCGAAATATTTAGTTGTTTGAATGAATACTCGGACAAGGGAATTATAAGTACATATACATATATACCTATGTATTTATTAGTGCCTAATGTTGAACAGAAAGAGGATAATTCCCTTACCGCAGGTCAACCTGTTAGCTTATTATGCCCTCACGCCGCCATCGCCAGCTGTTTCAATAATAATATTGTTCATTATTATTTGCCGAATACGAAAATTTCAAGTTGTTGCTAACTTTCGTTGCTTAGCTACACTAGGTACCTATTGTGTTTAAAGTTAAAAAGATAGTGCCCTGGAGTACTTTAGCCGGCCATTGTACTAATGACGACATAATGTACTTTAATTGGAATACTTTTTCATTCATAAACAAGTAATCAACATCTTAATAAAGTGTGTCATGATTAGTATTTTTGTTATACCGGTAAGAAAGGTAAATAAATTCTCTTTCATTATTATTACTTACTTTGATCCTAGACGTATTTGAGCCGGACAGGGCAGGTCTTCGGTGCGGTTGGCAACAGCAGATTAAGTTACACCTCAGCATACCCATCTACTTATCTATCTGGTAGATCTCTCCGACAGAGTCACCAGTGACTATCCGAGCACCTCGAGAATTTGACATATTTTTAGTTACAGAAATAGGCCAGAATTGCTTCCCGACGATATGGAACCTAGACGTAGCGTGATAAAATAACATTGTGTCATTTACCTATAATAAAGCATATTACATTTATATACATTTTTGCGCGCCAGTCCGATAACATTGTGAAGCGATTCTTAAGTAATTATGACGTTACGTGTACAGAAATGCTCGTGATTCATGGAAACTTACAGGGAGAGAGCGTCTCGGCGGTGCATCAGCCGCCGCGATTCGTAAACAACACGACGAGTGACGGGACGAGGCAGCCACGAGCCCGCGAAGCGGCCAGCGCGAGCGGACGTGCGCGCGCGCCCGCCGGTGGGCGCACTGTGCGGCCGCGACCGCGCCGCCGACAGCCGCCCTCGTCGCCGACCCTCCTCTGGTTCAAGCTCAAGGCGCTTCGGTGGATGGGGCTAGCTAAACAGCCCTCATGGCATTCCAGCGAGGGAAAGACGACGTACGAAAGGATAAGAACTATATGCGACAAAGGCAGGCTTCACCACCACGTGAACGTCGAGGCCACTCGGCTCCTTGACCACACAGATACAAGACGTTTAAAACGGACAAAACCATTTGAACAAGTGTAGTGTTAGTGTATGATTAAACTAAAAAGAACACGCGATAAAAGTGTCTTCGCCTTAATAGATAATAAGAAAATTGCCAGGGGGTTAATTCTTATATGGGTATAATTTGTTTATTTATTAGTTAGTAGTGAAATGTAAATTACTTATTAGTCTTGTATTTGACTAGATTGTAATGCATTTATAACGTACTTTACTAGTGTTTATAAATAAAACAAAAAAATGCGACAAAAGTAATAGTTTAGTTACATGATGCACACGTTACTGATGATACGGCGTCAATGGCTGTGCCGATTAGTTCATAAATTCAAATTCAAAATAATGTTTATTTCATACATAGGTAAGCAATAATTACACTTGAAATCGGCACAATGGTTCAACTCTACCGCTCATTCGTAAGGCAGATTCGCCTGAGAAGAATGAGCAAGAAACTCTAGGGGTTGCTCTTTGTAAACAACATTTGTACACATTCAACATTTACAATATTTTTTTTTTATTTGATACGTCAGAGATCGAGACTACCTCCATGAGCTAAACGGGTTACTACCACGGATTTTTGTCATCCAAGTACGCAGAAGTTGTATAACAACCTTTAGTATAAAATTTTGTTTCACTGTAGTTTTAAACCTCGTGAAAGGCAAATTTTGTATATCAACCGGAATCTTGTTACAGAAGCGTATACATTGCCCCTTAAATGATTTTTGACTTTGTGAAGACAACTATCAAGAAAAGCTAGTTTATTATAATTATTATTACCGTGCAAGAAGACGTCGGTTCGAATCCGACCGGATCCAAGGAATTTTCTACTAATAATTATAACAAACTAGTGGAGTAATTTCACAAAAAATAATTGAATATCAATTCAATAAAAATTTTATTAAGCTAGTTTATTTTTATTCCTCGTATTAATGTTATGTCTGTCACTAGTTTTCATAAAAAAATTACTATTCCTTTTAACATAAATTACATTTTCATAAATGTACTGTGAGGCTAGTGTAAGAATGTTAATTTCCTTAAACTTATCTCTCAAAGATACTTTGGGGCCCAGATTGTAAATTGCCCTAACTGCACGTTTCTGTAGGACAAAGATTTTATTGATATCGGTGTTACCTCAAAGCAAAATGCCGTATGTCATTAGACTGTGAAAGTAGCTGAAGTAAACCAATCTAGCGGTTTCGACGTCTGAAAGTTTCCTTATTTTTTTAATCGCGTACACTGCAGAGCCGAGCCGCTTTGATAACTTACTTATATGGGGACCCCATTGCAATTTAGCATCTAACGTTATAATACCTAGAAATACAACTGTATCCACAAGATTCAATATTTCGTTTCTGACTACAATGTTTGTAACCGTCTCTCTAACATTGGGTAATGTAAATTTCACACAATTTGTTTTTTTCTCAATACTCAATACTCAATACTTTATTGCTTTTCCATAAAGATAAAAAGGTGTTACAAAATATAAATACAGAACGTTTATGGACCCTGTGGGGCACAGCAATTGAGAGGGAGGCATTCTTTTAAATTACAATTTTTTAAATGATAATATTCAGTAATTACTATTGAGGTACGGTTGTATATTATTTTATAATCCGTGTAAACATGCATTTAAGTATTAATATGTACTAATTAGGTTAATATAATGTTTTTATTTATTTGTATTTGTTTGGGTATCTATTTATGTAGATATAAACAATTTAAATATTATCATTTAGGTATTCCTGTATAGTATAATATTGTTTTGTGACTAATAGGTTTTTTATTTGTTTTATAAAATCTTTTTCTTTGTTTAAATATTTAATGTAGTTCGGTAATTTGTTGTATATTTTGATTGACATGACTAGTGGGCCAGAATGGTATAATTTTAAACGGGAGATAGGTAGTGCTAATTTGTCACGGTGACGTAAATTGTATCCAGGGGCAGTCTCTCCTCGCTTTATGTAGAATTCTGGATATTTCTTCACAAATTTGCATGCTTCCAAAATATAGATAGATGGTAGGGTCAGAATTTTATGTTCAGCAAAGTATGATTTACAGCTATCTGTGTTATGTAAATTAAAAATTATACGAATTAATTTCTTTTGTAGGGTAAATAGAGAATGGGCATCCGTACTATTTCCCCACATGATAACGCCATAGCTAAGCCATGCATAAGCGTACGCGTAATAGAGAGTGAGTGATGTGTGTATATCTGTTGTTATTTTGATTTCGCGTAACGCATATGCAAAGCTTTAGAATTTGGATTTAAGTTTCTGGACGTGGGACCTCCAATTTAACCGTGTATCTATTTCCAGACCAAGCAAATTAACTTCATTCACAGTTTCTATGTTTTTGTTTCCGTAAGTAAATTCAATATTTAAAGGCCTTTTTTGGTGTGGGTAGAAAGTGATTATTTTTGTTTTTTTTAAAGTTAATTTCGAGGTTGTGGTCTATCATCCAGTTATCTATTAAATTAAATATGGAATGCAGTCTGTTGTTTAAATTGGAATCGTCATTGCACGAGAGAAGGAGAGAAATATCGTCAGCAAACAATATACAATGATCGTCTCATTAAGGAGTATCGTTTGTATGTCACGATGACATACAAACGATAAAATTGGACAAACTAAAACTCCTTTACTTTTTCTTCTATAAACGATGACAGTAGTTACACAAGACAACTCTGGAACTCCACCGTATACACATACACGTGTATGGTATAGATATTTATTGGAATTGGAGTGAGAGTACAGTTAGGTTATCGACGGTGTTTCTCCGACAATCAACTAAATTATCATCTGCTTTGTCGCAGAAAAAGGAGAGAAATGAAACAGCAGTTACAAAATAATGCATTTGTAATGACAATCAATAAATACAAACAATCCACACAGGAACTACATACTACTACCAATTACCGCTAAAGTTTCAGATATGATTTATGGGAACAGGAACTGAAGTCTTATTCAATTTCTTACATACTTATTCGGCTTCGCTTATTTATTCGGCTACAAATTTATTTATTTATTTATGGCATAGCTACAGAATACAAACTGTAAGTTTAAACAAAAGTTTCAAGTTAACATGCATAACAATAGGAGTAAATTTGCATTCCTGTAAATGAACTAACAAATTAAGATACTATTGAACAAAATAAGTAAATTGCACTTAAAAACAATTCTGTACAAAAATTGTAAAAGCTATAGAAAAAGGAGTCTCTCCTAGAATTGCACGATACATTCGTGAAGACACTTTTTGTACTTAGGTTCCTAATGATCTTAATAAATAATTGCTGTTTTGTTATACATATGAGCAGCTTGATTGCACTCTTCGCGAGTATCGTTTGTTTTGTACATGCTACGACATACTTAACAGTTTCATCTCTAAAAGACGTTACAATTGGCTTTATTTGCTATTGTTCCCACATTCATATCTGAGAAATAGATGTGTGCGAGCGCGGGCGCAAGCGAGGTAACCGCGCAATAGTCATACTTGGCAGCTCCCGTCCACTAAGGTAATGGACTGGATACGAGAGTGTCCGTGACCGCGCGCGCACACCCGGAATGTATGTATCACAGTCGCAAGCCGCATGCGGCTGTGCTTATCGCTACTCGTACCCGCGGTACATAAAGAGACCGACATTTAACAATAAATTAAAAACATACAACAAGTATCCTATCACCCATTTGCATTTATCTACACCCGATGCCATCCGGCGCGAGCGTCTTGCTCGTCATGTAATGTTATCGAATCCAATGTCCACCATAACTATTACATCCTAGAGTAACTAACACAGATATACGACTAACTGCATTAGTTATCCCGGTGTATGTACACGTAAATATATATATAATTGTGTACTATTTAGTACAGAAAATTTCACTGTTCGAACGTCGGCGGCGCTCCGGTACGGACGGTGCCGCGCTCGTTGCCATTCGGATACGGCATCGTTCAATTCCGGTATTCTACAGCTACGAGACCGGGCAGTCCGCGGCTCGCCTACTCGGCCAGCAGCCGGCTGACGTGGTCGGCGATGGTGCGCGCCGCCTCGCCCGTCAGGATGGTGCGGTGCGTGCCGGGCAGCTGCCGCGTCTGCAGCGGGCCGGCGCACAGCTCGCGCAGGCCGTAGTCCTCGCCCAGCGTGACGTAGTTGTCGCGCGCCGTGAACAGCGTGACGGGCGCGGCCAGGCGGCCGGCCGGCCGGTACGTGTCGCCCGCCACCAGCTTGCGGTAGAAGGAGGCGGCGGCCGCGGCCAGCGCCTCGGGCGGGAAGGGCGCGGCGTCGGCCAGCAGCGCCACGCAGCGGCGCACGCGCGCGTCCCAGTCCGCCAGGCGCTCCAGCTCGGCCGCCAGGCGCGCGGCGTCGGCGTCGGCGAACAGCTGCGCGAAGTAGGCCAGCGCGTCGGCCTCGTCGGCGGCCGCCGAGCGCTCGGCGCGCTTGGCCTTGCCGCGCGTGGTGTGCGTGGCCACGTAGGCGGGCGAGCCGTCCACCAGCACCAGGCGCGCCGCCAGCCCCGCCGCCTGCAGCTGCAGCGCCATCTCCACGGCCACGCTGGCGCCGAACGAGTAGCCCAGCAGCGCGTACGGCGGCTCGGGCTGCAGCGCGCGCACGTGCGCCACGTAGAAGCGGGCCAGCGCGCTCATGTCCTGCAGCGGCGCCGCGGCCGTGCACTGCAGCCCGAACACCGTGCCGCGCACGCCGGCCGCCACGCCGCGCAGCAGGTCCACCACGCCCTCGATGGGGTGCACCATGAACACGGGCCGCGCGCCCGGCGGCGCCGCAGCCGCGCTCGGCAGCTTCACCACCACCTGCTTGGGCACCAGCTCGCCCAGCGTCGCGATCTGCACGGAGTCGCCGGCGCCCGCCACGGCGCCGTTGGCGGCGGCATGCGCGCCGTCGGCCGCGCCCCCGGCCAGCTCGTGCAGGCGCGCGAACGTCAGCGTTCGTATTTCCTGCACGCCGAGGACCAAGTCGTGTCCCCGCTCGAGCGTCTGTTTGATTTCGGCGCCCATCAGAGAGTCCATTCCTAGTTCCGCCAGGCTCGCGGACTGCGAGACTCCGGCCGGATCCTTTATTCCTGCACATACGTCGTTTGTGGTTACCGTCGAGCGGCGTGACGTGAGCGCCGCCCGACCCCCCGCAACGAAAGTGTCGCCCCACCTAAGATGTTGGCGACCTGGTGCACGAGGTCCTGCTGCCCTCCGGCGGCCTTGGCGCGCCGCTTGTCCGCCAGCACCATGCTGGCACCCACGGCGTGCGGCAGCGCCATGAGCGCGCCCAGCACCTCCATGCAGGACGCGATGCGCTGCGGCACCGTGCCGCCCACCTCGGTCTCGTCGCCGCCCATGGTCTCCGCCACGAGCCCCACCTCGCCTGCAAGCCCCCCGGTCAGCACGTCCGCCGCGGCGTCGGCCCAGCCGCCCCGCCTGCCCCGCGCTCACCGATGGCGCCCCACTGCACGGCCAGCCCCGGCAGCCCGTCGGCCTGGCGCCGCTCCACGATGCGCTCCATGGCGGAGTTGGCGAAGCCGTAGTTGCTCTGGCCGGGGTTGCCGCGGCCGCACGACACCGACGAGAACACCACGAAGTACTCCAGCTCGGGCGCCAGCTCGCGCGTCGCCGCGTCCAGCATGCGCGTCGCTGCAACAAGCGGCCGTCACCGTCCGCCCGGCGCCGGGGCCGCCGAGCCCGCCGCGGGGCCGACCTCACCTTCGACCTTGGGCTTGGCGACGGCGCGGAAGTCGTCCGGCGTCTGGTTCTCGAGGAAGGCGTCGCGCAGCACGGCGGCCAGGTTGAACACGCCGCCCACGGGGCCCAGCCCCGCGGCCTGCCGCAGCAGCTCGCGCGCGCCCTCGGCCGAGGCGGCGTCGGCGCGCGACACCAGCACGCGCACGCCCTTGGCCCGCCAGCGCCGGACGCACCAGGCCTGGTAGCCCGTGCGCACGCCGCCGCGCGAGTTCAGCAGCAGCCGCGTCGCGCCGCGCCGCACCAGCCACTCGGCCAGCTCCAGCCCGAAGCCGCCCAGGCCGCCCACCAGCACGTAGCTGCGCGCGCCGTGCATGTAGGTGCGCGGCAGGGCCGACACCAGCTTGGCGCCCGCGGCGGCGCCGGCCGCCTCCTCCTCGCGCACGCGCAGCAGCACCTTGCCGATGTGCTTTCCCGTCGCCATGTACCTGCGGGCCCAGCGCGGTGACGACGGCAGCACGCCGCGGCCGCCCGCGGGCGGGACGCGCGCGGGCACCCACCGGAAAGCTTGCTCCAGCTGCTGGTCCGAGAAGACCGTGGCGGGCAGCGGGCGCACGGCGCCGTTGGCGATGCCCTCCGTGACGCAGCGCACCACGGCCGCCTTCTCCTCGTTGTCTACGCCGGCGTCGAACAGTGCGTCCAGCAGGATGCCGTGGAAGGTGGTATTCTTCAGAAAGATAGCCATTCCCTGCGGAGCGAGATCGCGCTGATGAGGCAGGCCTGCGACGACCGGACGTCGAAAAACCGACGGCGAGGAGGGTACCCACCAACGGCGTGTTGTTCGAGAGGTCCAGCTTGCCGATCTCCAGGAAGCGACCGCCGTGCGCCAAGCAGCGCACCGACGCCAGCAGCTTGTCGGCGGCCAGCGAGTTGAGCACCAGGTCGACGCCGCGGCCGCGCGTGCGCCGCAGCACCAGCTGCTCGAACGAGGTGTCGCGGGAGTTGCCGATGTTAGCGTCCTCCAGCTGCGGGAAGCGCTCGCGCAGGAAGGCGCGCTTGTCGGGCGTGCCCACGGTGGTGAAGACGGTGCAGCCGGCGTGCAGCGCGATGGCGATGGCCGCCTGCCCCACGCCGCCGGTGCCCGCGTGCACCAGCACCGTCTCCCCGCGGCGCATGCGCCCGCGCACCAGCAGCGCGTAGTAGGCCGTCGCGTACGCCACCGGCACCGTGGCCGCCTCCTCCAGCGACCAGTCGCGCGGCACGGGCCACAGGAAGCCCTCGTCGGCCAGCACGGTGGTGGCCAGCCCGCGCGCGGCCACCATGCCCATGACGCGACGGCCGCGCGACGAGCGCCCGCTGAACTCCAGCCCGAGGATGCACTCCTGGCCGGCCAGGTCGCCGGGCAGCGCGTCCGGCGGCAGCTTGCCGGTGGCGAGCATGATGTCGCGGAAGTTCAGCGGCGCGTAGTAGACGCGGCAGAGGTCCGTGCCCGGCGGCTGCGGCACCTCGCGGGCCCAGCGCAGCGGGGACTCGATCCAGCGCAGCGACGACAGGTCGCCGCGCGTCAGCGTGTTGACGTACGCGTGCTCCACCTGCAGCTGCGCGGCGGCCGGCTCGCTCAGCGGCATGTGGCGGTAGCAGCCCCACACGCCGGCGCGCAACACGTTCACGCACAAGTCCAGCTGCGCCTGCGCCGCGAAGGCGCCCGCCGCGGGGTCGAAGGCCTCCCGCGCGCCCGGCGCGTGGAACACGCGCAGCGCCCCGCCGCCCGCCTCGCCGCGCAGGCACGTGCCCAGCCCCAGCACCCCGCTGCGGACAGCGCGCGTCAGCCGGGCGTCGGCCGCGCCGCGGGCCGCGGGCCGCGAGGCCGGTGCCACTACCTGTCCTGGGCGCGCGACACGACGTACACGCGCATGTCCTCCGTCTCCGCGCGCTGCAGCGCGTCGCGCAGCGGGCCCACCCAGCCGAAGCCGGCGTCGTCGTCGACGTCCACGACGACGCGCGTCGGGGGCAGCGCGCGCTTCTTGCGCAGCAGCAGGTACTCGCAGCTCGTCGCCACCTGCGCGTGCGAGCAACGCCCTTCGTTTCTCAGACTCACCAGACTCTTACGGCTAAACTGTCTTATAAACATTTTTTTTCAGTTTACGGGACCCGCATTATCTAAAAACTAAATTGTATATAAAAAAACTGTATATACCAAATATTTATAATACTAAAAACTAAAAAAAAGAACCGAATGTAGCTGACGGAAATCGTGTCCGTTTTAAACGGCATCCCTCGCAGTTGAAGATACGCATGAGAGGCCAGATGCGGAGGTTCCACTCGCCTGGTAATCTGTCTTCTTAGTTTGTTACTACGCGCTTTGTGCCGTTGGTATCCGTGAAAATGTACATTTCACGTAATGTACCTACGTACATTAAAAAACAAACACTAGTGTTTGTTTTCTGCGCGAGTATCAAATTCCCGTCGAGCGTAAAGCTTCGAATGGCAATTGTCACGGATAGGCGCGTCGTCCACCATCAGGCGCGCGCCTCGAAGAAAATACTGTACAAATACCTGTCTCGAGACGAGCTGCAGGTCGTGTCGGCGTAGCAAGTCCTCGGCCGCGGGGTCGTCGAGCGCGCGCAGCGGCTCCTCCAGCAGCAGCGCGCCGTTGGGCGCCAGCGCCGCCGCGAGCGCCCCCAGGCCCCGGCCGCCGCGGGCCAGCACGTCCCCGCC
>NW_020654080.1:147841-162603 GCF_003589595.1 Hyposmocoma kahamanoa | reverse complement strand
AATTTAAAAAATAAACAATTTAGATTTTCAGTACAAATCGGCAATTTGATACTTTAACCCCTATTATAGAGATTGTAATTGGTTTGTTCCCTAGAATGGATTAAATACTGCTCCTAATATAGATCGTTTATTAGATGGTATATTTATGATCTAAAACCCACAACGTGTGATGTTTTATTTAAGAATTTATTAACTCAATTGAAAATAAATTTGTTTCTGATCTGCGTCTAGTAAAGTCAAAAGCACATAAAATTTTAATGTTTTAGTATATCTGCTACGAAAAATTTCAAAACCTTTTCGTTTGTTTGCTGTAATAAGCACTAGAGTGCATTTTGTTATTGTATTCTTGTAAATAACAAAAGCCTATTATTAAATTATTCAAATTATTTTGAAATTACCGACCTGTGGACCGACTTACCCTAAAAGTAGCGTGGGATTGAAATTATTGTCGTTTGTGCTGTGCACGAACATTGCTATATCAGCTTTTTAGATAACAGTCAAGGGTTCCTAGTACTTATTATGCACAATTTATTATGAGCACTCACAGTTAGGCAGCTATATGTCTTGAGTACGGTACTCTGTCAACATACTAGAATTGAAAATCCCAAATTAATTTTAAATAAAAAACAAAATAGAAGACATTATGAAGTATCCACACTGCAAGCGGTTACAATTTCCTTTGCCCAAAGATTTTTCAATTTTAAAGCTGGTAAATTATATAGGTATATGGAATAAAAAATTGTATATTGCAAATATCTCTAAATATGAATTGAAAAAGAAATTATTCTATTACTTAAATACGTTATATTATTTACACACCGAAAATTTAATTGAACTGAAGATTTTAAAGTTTCTATAATCTAAATTTAATTATTTTTATTAACATCGCTCTCAAATTTGATGTAAACTTAATAGCAATACGTTCGAGTTGGGGAGCCTGGAAGCCTAAGACACAGATCTCTTGATGTAGCTTAGATTCCACTCTCCTACAGATTTTGTCCTCTAGTGAATAAAACCTGATTCCGTAATATATATTTTTTACCCAAAATTTGTGGTGAAATAAATTTATTATTATACCGGAACGCATCATCATTTAATGATGTACTATTAATGATAATGTGAAAGTTGTACAGTAAAAATTATGCACGGTAACTTGTAGCCATTAGCAGCGTTGGTACACTTGATACTGATATGTCCTTTCCGTTTTACCCTGTATAAATACCGAAACATGCGACAAATTTAGTTTTCAATTAAATGACGCACACACGTTTAGCGTTTTGACTTAATATTATGTAAAGATTCGCGAGTGCTTTATGTTATTAGGTCATCGAATTACGTAATATGTGTATATACTTATGTCTTTAGCAAATGCGCGCAATCACTCAATACACAAATACAATTTCGAGTCGGAAGAGTTGGCTAAATAAAATCCAAAGCTAATCAATCATTAGCTTTGGATTTCTGGCCAAGTGTATCAGTGAACTATTAAAAATTTTGATGGCTGGCCTTTTTGTTATATATCTACAGCGCATATTGTCATTAAATTTATTTCATTTATCCAAATTCAAATAATGGAATGGAAGGAAGGAAATTATTCCAAATGTGGGTTCCAAACTACCCACCTAGTTCCAAAGCTGGTTACGATGACCTGGAGGGTATTAATCAGCAAGACATGGATGAAAAAATTTAAGTACAATGTGATAAAGCTAAAAGTTTGTGTTTCTTAGACTCAATAGTAAGTGCCCAAATTAAATGAGCGTTTTACAGTATTCCTTTAATTTTATCGACGAAAAACATGAAACCAATCAGGTTGTGTGCAGTCAGTCAGCCGCACCGCCCCATTTCCTGACATCGACATGTTTCGACTTCCCAGATAACGCTTATTTCCCATGTAGGTACTAAAGTAAAGCACGTCGATTTACTATTTTTTATTAGGTGTAAAACAACACAAGTAATTCAATTACAGAATGTCAGTAGTATTTTATTGTGTGCCGTAAGCCATAAACGCCATAAACGTATGCAAACGAAATGATGCTCACCTGGAGTCCATCGGCGACCGTCGCCAGTGACGAGGTCGACGCCGGAGAACAGCTGCTGCGCAAACTCCTCGATGGAGTCACTCTCGGGCAGCCGGCCCGACAAGCCCGTCATCACGACGTCGTCGTCCTCGCCGCAGCCGGCACGCGGCGCCTTGCCCACGGCGCTCGGCATGTTCGCTTCAAAAACAGTCGCGAGGATCTGCAACCAATCGCCACACGTGTCACTCCCCTCATCCGCATTCAGGAGATTGTAACGGAATATGAGCATTATAGATATCGACTTGACTACCTTGCAGCATAGATCGACTGCTAGGCAGTTGTAACACGGCGGTTCACTAAAGTCTGATTTTGCTCGGCGAGTGTCCGAGGAGAGGGTGCCGGAGAGTGAGCCGAGTGAGAGATCGAGCGCGGTTAAAAGGGCGCGATAGCAGGGTCACGACCCTCTACTTCACGTTTCCATGAGCCCGGGGCATGTCTTATCGCGACACAAGGACGAGCAAGGTCGCGATATATCTTGAAAGATAACAACGCGCTACAGCACGTTACGGTGAGTTGGCGGCCCATGCGACTTCAGCACGAGCTGCTGAAAGGCCGTGTCGTGATCGAGTCGACACCTACGCGGGCGCAGCTGCGCGGGACCGGAGTGTCGCGTCGCGTCGGCGCGTTGCCGCGTCCGTTTCGACCTTCTCGCGATTATCTGCGCCACCAAGTCAGACAAATGACCTCTCGCGCATTACCTACGCACATCACAAAACACGAGTGTATCGATCATGCACTCTATCTCCCAATCGACGCAAATTAAGCTTATCTATATACGTGAGTACCTAAGTTTGTCGTAAAGGTCAAGTCGGTACCACGTCGGAAATGAAACATCTTTCACCATATTACGTATCGACGGAAATTGATTAAAAATTCTATCAATTGACAAAAGTACTCGTATAATTAACACTACGAAGGCATGTGACAACTCCCACTGTAAGATTACGGCGATTGATTGTATCATGAAACGAATCATAAGCTTATCTGTAGCTTGGAAATGTCGCACGCCAGCACATCGAGCTACACATGGACGTATCTTGTTCCATTGCACTGGAGGCGATTTTCGAACAAAAATGTGTAGTCTGATGTGCCGTTATCCGTACAAACTGAGCAGCTAGAGCAGATGATTAAATTCAAATTCGCTATGATCAGATATATTTAGTACTTTACTATTTATCTGCTTACGGAAATGAAACTGCGATCGTTTGCACCTTTGTTCTTAGTTCCTTGGTTGTTTGGTGTTTTACACAATTGGTTTTATACAAATAGAAGAACTCTGTGTCTAAGCCGCGTCTGCATTACTTTTGGTCATCATCTTGTTATGACGATATCATTACCAGGATTACGATCATGATTATGAATTATCACGTATGTACCTAGTTATTGACTGTACATGGTGAGTGATTCATGAAGGTTTCCAAGGTATTTGCTACAAATTTGTTTGACGACAGAACTTGGTTTTGAGACAGGACAGATCTTGATAGGGCAGAGCCGTCTCGGCGCACAATGCCCACCATTGTGTGCCAATTGGAAGAGGCGCTGCGTGCGCATATCAGGCAACGCCAGTTAAATTTAATAATCCTGGATCGGTGAACAGAAAGTGAGTGAACAATAAGTAACAGTATCTTTTGCGCTAGAAACACCTAGAAACGTACATATAAGAACGTGAGTACATAATAATTGACTGTGTAAGCCATAAATACATAGGTATGTAGATCTGGAAGGAGTTAAAGATTTCATCGCCGATATGACGGCAGAATGCTGGAAACTACTTAATCCTGTCGTGGGAGGTCTCTTAAAAGTATTCTACGTTTTCCACAATACACAGCACACGTTATAGTAAAATATGCACCGGTCGCTGTATAAAAATAGGGGTAAAGGAAAACGTGGTGGGCGGTCGGCGGAGGGTGGGCAGCGGGTACTTCAGCGGCTCGAATACACTGTGGAATCAGCTGGCCTCCGGCAGTGATGTCACTGCGGGCGATCCGTCACCGAGCGCGTGCTTCGCTTGCCTTGCCTACATATACACTATACTAGTAAGTACGTAATGTGGGAACAATGAAATATCAGCGCTACGCTGCTGCAAGCAACCTGCCGCGCGCCGCAGCATGCTCTAATGAGAGACACGGCCGAAGAGGCAGTGCTGCTAGTTGATTGAACTCTGCGACTCTCGCCAGCATTCGGGTGAATGAACATTTGACGTAGAGTTCTGAATGGCATTGTGAGCAATTACCATACCACATTACAGAAATATATACGTAATTTATTTTAGTTTAAACGCGACACACACGACCGGTACTCACTCGGTTTTAGGGTCCACTGAAAATCAGCGTCACAGCCTTTTCCCGGCGGTGACGTTAGCTGAGTGGATCCTATTACATACGCCACAGCCGCACACATGACATCTACTTAGTACAACAATAGTGTTGACTAGCTTTGTGGTCGCTTAATTATTTATTACTAAGATTTTATTCTAATTAATTAATTTTATTTAGTTTTTTTGTTATTCTATTTTCTGTTTGTTTTAGTTTTAATTTAGTTCTGTTTTATATATTTTTTTCCTTTTTATTATTTACTGTGTATTATTGTGGCGTTATGTAATAAATGAAATGAATTCAATTCTATTCTATTCAATTCGGCGACGCTTTGTTAGCTAGTTTAATGCAACTCGTAGATCGCTAATGCATTCTGCAGCGACACGAAATGTTACGTACAGTTCTCTAATACTGATTTCTGTTCACTTTATTGCTCTACTTAGACTAAACAGGTAAATAGGAAAACATCAACAATGCGTCACACAACAAATGTGCGGTGCGATAAGGGCTCTTGTGACGTCATCTCTTCGGGAAAACACCATCGTGTACCGTGTACCTACTCATACTGATACGTACCTACGCAATTTAATTGCTCGCGATTAGTTTACTGGAATATTTTATGCTTATGATGTAGGTACGTACAACCACAACTGGACCGAAACTCGCAAAAAGGGCACTAACCAGATCATTCTTTCCTGAATCAATCTACAAAAGTTAGTTTGCTGTATTGGTTCTACCGGAATCGAAACGGTAACCGCAACATTCAGCGCATGTAGTAAGTAAATATGTATATTTATTTACAAATAGTACTTTGAACATCTCGAACAACTACCGATCTACCTATACGCTTATACGTATGAAAATATCTCGGATTAATTTTATACAAAATATCCTTAACTATTAATATATTGTGTACATAAATTAAGCCTTTCAAAATTCCCGAAAGTGGTATGTGGTGAGGACTCTAGTTGTAGTTGATGAAAAAATGGCAAATAAAAAAATAGGTTGCTATCTTAGCTCATGTATAAACACCATAAAAATAATGGTCAGGAAAATGAGTGGTTACAATGGTTACTTAACAGGTTGCTGTAATATTAACAATACTAGTAATGTCTATTACTTTAATATAGTCTATTTTCGAGATTGTTTATCAAGTGACACCAACCCAGCATTACCAAGTTGCCTGTTATACTTACATTAAAAAAATAAAAATAGGTAAGCCTTGTTAGATTGATGATGAGCGGCGGCAGTCAGTACAGGGATTACTAATCGGTCAGTTACTGCCGCTGCGGCATATAAAGTTGTCAGTCGCTGTGAGGACGGAATCCCGGTAACGTCACTGATACACTTCCCACTCTTATTTAGCCAAGGCTAGAGCCGCTAGTTCGGAATTATCACTCGCGAATATCGACCGACGCGAGGTTCGGCGGGCGGGAAGCGTCGCGACGCAAGGCTGCAGCGCGACTGTGGAGAGACGGCCGTTCGCGGCGAGTATAGCGTAATGCGGCGGGTGCGGGGCGAGGGGCGACGTTGCCATGGTGCGAGATCAGGCCACGTGCACGCGGCCAATGGCGAGGCCGGCACGCCGCACGCTTGCGGCCGCCGCTGCACCGCTGCACGCAGCGAGACCCAAAGGCTGGGGGTTGCGAAGCCTATGCTCGTGCTCCGCCGACTGATTCGCACTCGGGCAGCAGGCGATCGTCGCCCGCTCACCGACACCGGCTGGCGGGTGCTCACCCGCGGCGCCGTCCTCCATCGCGTCATCGCGCTCTCTGCCGCATATTGCATATATTATGCTCAACTGGGGGCTCGCATATTATCTGCGAGTCACTGGCTGCGTGGTACCAAAAGAAGCCTCGTCTAGGTTCGCATCCACTATGAATAAGTGCTTAAACCCAATTGAAAACAATTTGCCGCTTCGAAACGTATCCAAACACGTCTAGTGTCGATATCTTACAGAGATCTCATAAAAACACGATCTTAAAAAGTCACAAACACGAAATTTTTTTCAGGAATTTTTTAGGATTTTTTTTGGAAAATTTAATAAATAAATTGACCGGAACTGACATTGGTCCAATCTTATAGCATATAGGACGGGAGGCGCTATTAGCGTTATTTCTCGAACAAAACTTTCTGCCACTTTTTGAGGGGCGGGTGGGATAGTCCTACAAGCAAACAGATGCACTCAAATGCAAAATTGAATTATGTCACTATGGTCTCACACAAACAAAAGTCTACAACACTAGCTTATTTTTACAAATACACAGATAAAACACACTTTCATGTCATGTCCGTACACAGAATAGGCCTATAATAATAATTTCGATTCTCATGAATATACTAGAGACGGAAAGTTATCGACATGACGGTGTCGATATGTATTACGTACTGGTTAATTATGTATATGAAAAATGTAATTCCACCGTTGGCTAGACTGGATGTAGAGAATTTCTTTTTACAGTTTTGTGTGTAGTGTAACAGTGGTATTGTTTTACTTGTACTTGCCATAGGAGATTGCCCATTGACTTACCAATAGATGGATGACAATAAATACAATGTCAAAAAAAGTCTAATCCAAAAACCGCGAAAAAATTTCCGTTGTTTTTTTTTCCAGTTTGTGGCTTTTCGCAGTCAGCGTTGGAACCAATAACAAGCATGGCCGGAGTTAACCTCTACAAACGTAGTGACATGTATAGTATTAAAAATACTAAAACATTTAATTTAAACTGTAAAGTCATTGCAGTATTGCTTCATTTTGTTTGCCACAATTTAAAGGCCCAAAAATTATCCATATTCAGCTTCTACTGGAAATAATAAAATGCACCATATTTAGCTTATAGTGAAAACTACTTGAACACAAGAGTTATGGATTAGTCATTAATGTCAATTTAATTAATTTTATAGTATTATGTTGAATTTTATACGAATTCACTTCAAGTAATAAGAGTTGTGTAGATATATAGGTACGTACAAATATTGTAAATGCGAAAATAGCTGTGTCTCTATGTTGGTAGTTAAATTTAAGATGAAATTAAAGTGGATTAATGAGGAAATAATAAAGCACGGCACGTATCACATAGACATAGTTGTATATTTTATTGTCAACAGTTTCTCATTGCTATGACAACCAATTCAAATCTTATGGAACTAGATTATAATAGCCAGTATCTCCAACACTGTATCTATGATTCGCATTTCTAGATTCCAACGAGAAGTAAACTCAAAGTTTCATAATCTCGAAAACCGATTTATAACAAACCCGTTATGCTTTCAGGGGATTTTGGTTGCTTTATTACAAAGAAAAGATTAAGTTAGCATGTTTTGTAATATTGTTAAAATAACCTAAAAAAGTACATTTGGGATTACAAAAATTCGAGCAAACATTACTTATAATTATTAAAACAAAGATCGAACACTCAGAAAAAATGGAAATGAAAAATCATCGATTTGAAAGTAGTGTTTACTGTGCGATAGTTGTTTTGTGCTTGTACCTTGACAGAGGGGATTGGGGTGAATTTCACTTTCCGAATTTCAATGTCACTTTTTGAGTGATTTTTGTAAATCCCTTATTTTTTTTGGTTTTAAGGTTTTAAACGTACAAATAAGTTCAAACAATGTCAATAATTATAAAATCACAGAAATATTTAAGATAAATACAACAAAAAACGATATTTTAGGTCACTCGAATGAGATTGCAGTAATACGAATTATTTTCTCATAAACATAAATGAGAAAGACGGCACAGTAATGAGAAATTATTATTACGACACACATTTTATCGTTCACAAAAGAACATTTAACAACATTTAACATATAACAAATATTTTAATATAACTTCTTGTATCAAAATCGTTCTCATCCCTGTCAGACCATCTATCTATATGTAATTAATAAATGAAAGAGACACTATTTTGTGTTTATCTGAAAACGACCCATTGCCTATCGATGACGCTTCCAGTCCAGTGTTGGGCAAAATTTAATTGTTCTGGCAATTAAAGATTGACAATTAATTAAATGTCAATTGCGAAACAGCAATTAACGACGCAATTAACAATTAATGAATTGTTAATTGCAGTTCTCGCAACTAACAATTGATCAATCGTTAATCGCGTATGTCTACAAGTAACAATTAATCAATTTTCAATCTTCAATGTTTTTGATTTACAATTAACAATTAAAACTGACAATTATGATAAATTTATAGGGCATATGGGGGTGAGTTAGGGCGTGGATGAGGATTTGGGTTGGGGGTTAGGGTTTGGGTTGGGGGGTTAGGATTTGGGTTGGGGTGGTTAGGCTTTGGGTTGGGGGGGTTAGGGGTGAGTTAGGTGGTGGGTTAGGGTTTAGGTTGTGGGGGTTAGGGGTGAGTTAGGGGGTGGATTAGGGGGTGAGTTAGGGTTTGGATTGGGGGGTTAGGGGTGAGTTAGGGGTGGGTTAGGTTAGTTAGTTTAGTTGGAGGGCCGGTTGGAGGGCCGATTGGGAGGCCGGTTGGGGAGGCCTGGACCTTGATCTCGCAGAGGAAGCATCCATGGTCCAGGCGTGGCGCTCCCCCCCACCGGCCACCGTCGACGTGGAGCAGAGTTCAGGGAAGACTTGACCGCCGTCTGCGAGCGGGCCATGCCCAGGGTCGGAGGGACCCCGGGCAAAACGAGTGTGTACTGGTGGACCGCGGAGATTGGGGACCTCCGCACCGCCAGTACCACGGCCCGGCGGGCCTACGGCCGATGCCGCCGCAGGCGCCACACCCAAAGTGAGGAGAGAAGGCTCCACCGCGCCCTGGAGCTGGATCTCCTCAACCGGGTGGTGGAGGGCCTTTTCCCCGAACCGCAGCCCTTCACCCCACCGGCCATGGTGCCCCCTAGAGCAGACGGGGGGCAGACTGAGGAACCCCCACCCCCCCGGATATCACCGAGGGGGAGTTGGACTGGGCGGTGGGATGGCTGCGGGGGCGGAAGAAGGTTCCCGGCCCGGACAGGGCACCGGGACGAGTCCTTCGCATTGCCTTGAAGTATCTCGGAACCCGCCTCAAGCATCTCATGGATGACTGCTTGAGGACGGGGTTATTCCCGAGATGCTGGAAGGAGGGACTCGTCCTGGTGCCCAAGCTGGGCCGACCTGCGGACTCCCCCTCGGGGTTCAGGCCCCTCGTCCTGCTGGACGAGGTGGCGAAGATCCTGGAGCGAATCATCGCCACCAGGATCAACGAACACCTGAGGGGGACAGGCCCCGATGTGTCGGAGCGGCAGTACGGGTTCAGGGCTGTACTCTCCACCCTGGACACCCTGGAGTCGCTGCGACACATCGTGGAGGAGGGTAACGGCGAGGGGGAAGGCGTGGTGGCTGTGTCGTTGCACATAGCCAACGCCTTCGGCACTCTCCCCTTCGCCGTAATCAGGGAGGCGCTGAGGTACCTTAATATCCCCAGGAACCTCAGCCGTCTGGTGGAGCACTACCTAGAGGACACGGTGGTGCTCTACCAGACGAGGGAAGGGAGGCGCGCCGAGCGCCCAATGAGGTGCGGAGTACCCCAGGGGTCCGTATTAGGACCACTATTATGGAACCTGGGGTACGATTGGGTGCTGAGGGGCGCGTTGCTCCCCCGGACGGCGGTCATCGCGTACGCCGATGACACGCTGGTGGCCGTCCGGGGGACCACTTTCCAGGAGGCAGCCCGAAGAGCCTCAGTAGAGGCGGACATGGTGGTCTGCCGAATACAACTGCTGGGGCTCGAGGTTGCCGTGCCGATGACGGAGGTGGCCGTCTTCGGCGGGAGGGGTAGAGGTTGGGCGGTGCCGGCAGGCGCCCACGTCTCCATCGCAGGAGTATCGGTCCCGGTCAAGTCCCAGATGAAATATCAGATGAAATATCTGGGAATTGTCCTGGACCGGCGATGGAACTTCGGGGAGCATTTCCGGCAACTTGCTACCCGAATAGTGGGCGCCGCATCGGCGTTGGGCAGGCTCCTGCCCACCCAGAAGGCTATACGCCGGGCTGACCCGGAGTATGGCCTTATACGGGGCTCCCATCTGGAGTGGGGCCTTAACAGCGGCGACGAAGTCGAGTCGAGGAGCCCTGGCGTAAGCTAGGGCGGCCGGGCGGCGTCGTGGTGAATGTTCACTGATCCCACGGCGCCGACTCAACCGGCGAGAGGGAAGCCCGGGGGGGTTTTAGTGGGGTAGGCCCTCCAGTCTGGAGGGAGAGTCCCCACATAACCCTTGAGTCTCCCTGGGCTCAGGGGTATCCATAAAGATTTCCCCCGTAAAAAAAAAGGCCGGTTGGAGGGGCGGTTGGGGGTCGGTTGGGAGGTCGGTTGGGGGTCGGTTTGGGGTCGGTTGGGGGGTCGGTTGGGGGCCCGGTTGGGGGGCCAGTTGGGAGGCCGGTTAGCGGGCCAGTTGGGGGGCCGGTTGGATAAAGCTCTGAGTGGCGCTGCGACTGTTATGGACAGGCGTGTAGCTTACATCAGGCGCACGACTTGTTCGTCCCGTCACTTGATATTATAAAAAAAAGTCGCCACATAGTTTTGCAGAGTATGAATGTGAGTGAGGTAGACCTGTATTTTTAGGTACACAAAAAAAGCGTCCATTCAAATATTGTAAAAGTTTCATTTGCCTACCTAAGGAAAAAGCTCGGAAAGGAAAAATCACTAGAGTTAAAAACTCTGAGTGGCACTGCAACTGTTATGGACAGGCGTGTAGCTTACCATCAGGCGCACGACTTGTTCGTCCCGTCACTTGATATTATAAAAAAAAACTCACCTCATAGTCTTACAGAGCAGGAATATGAGGGAGGTAGACCTGTATCTTTAGGTACACAAAAAAGGCGTCCATTCAAATATTGTGAAAGTTTGATTTACCTACCTAAGGAAAAAGCTCGGAAAGGAAAAATCGCTAGAGTTTAAAGCTCGGAGTGGCACTGCAACTGTTATGGACAGGCGTGTAGCTTACCATCAGGTGCACGACGTGTTCGTCCCGTCACTTGATATTATAAAAAAAAACACACCCCATAGTCTTGCAAAGCATGAATGTGAGTGAGGTAGACCTGTATCTTTAGGTACACAAAAAAAGTGTCCATTCAAATATTGTGAAAGTTTGATTTACCTACCTAAGGAAAAAGTTCGGAAAGGGAAAATCGTTAGAGTTTAAAGTTCTGAGTGGCACTGCAACTGTTATAGACATGTGTGTAGCTTACCATCAGGCGCATGACTTGTTCGTCCCATCACTTGATGTTATATAAAAAAAAAATGGATGCAATTAATATTGAGACGGAAATCTAAGATATGTTAAAATCTGATTGGATTAACTTTACAATGAAAAAATACTGAATTGGTTTAATATCTTCAAAATATTAAACATTTGTTTAATTGCCATAGCTTTGATTTTATTACCATACTCGTTTCTCGGTACCGTACAACGGGTAAATGGCATTATTTAAGCCACGCCTTTATTCTGGGTGCCGCATTCTTTTTTCCACATGGGATAGCTCACACCTATAGTTTGCACTCCAGAACACATGCCTGTCTTGAGGCCGGAATTATATGGTATGTAACGTGATATATATTGGTCAGAATATCGTTCGCTCAGATGTTTCTCTGTTTTCAAGACGCTTACTTACTCTTTTCCATTTTGTATCTAATAAATAACTGTATTTTTGTTTAATGTCTGTATCTACTATTACCGAGAGGCGGAGCTAGGAGTGCCATAATCACAAGTATTACCATAGATTAGGTTCCTGCCTCTCACATATAAGATCTATGCTCGATCATTTATATATATTTTGTACATGTTGGGAGATAATAATAATATGCATCACACCTAATGTTATTAAGTTCCATAGTTGCACGTTTCTCCACAAAGAACGTTTTCCGAAAAGACACCCGCCGCAATGATACACTTCCATCCGTTTCGTTTGGTGTAAGGCACTCTTTCAGATCCTCCATCTCTAGATTTTTTCTCATTCCTCAGGCTCAATCTTCTTCCCTAGTTGGTCCCAGAAATGTCCTAAAGATTTTCCTCTCCGCCACTAACAGCTTGTTCGCCTCCTTCAACGCCAGCGTCCAGGCTTTGCATCCATAAATCAAGATTGGTCTAATGACTGTCTCACAGGCCCGAATCGTATATATATCTCCTACTAATTAGCTTGACACCAGGTTTTTGGCTAAGGGCTGCTGAGCACCTCAGTGCGTTTTGGACACAGATGTCAATTTCTTTATGCTTCTGGTTGGTATCGGTCACTGTGCATCTAAGATACTTAAATTTATCCACTCCTCCGTAGGGGGTTTCATTCACGATCAGATCTTTTCTACGTATCCTCGCGTCTTTCTTTGTACCTGCGCATATAGAAATATTCCGTCTTTTCTCGACAAATTTTATGAAATTTCATTCCCTTCTTCAAGCGTTCATTGTTACGAGACCGACACGAGAAAACAAAGCAATATAGGAAATGAAACTATTTTTCCGGATTTAAATCGCGTATATTTGTTTTTTCAAACAAACCGACGTTTCGGGCCCTTTACAGGTCCCATGGTCACGGTTGACTGTCAACCGTGACCATGGGACCTGTAAAGGACAAAAAATAGTTTCGTTTCCTATGTGTAACAATAGCGAAAAAGAACTCGATACAAAGCAATATGTTATGGCTTTACTAATTTCAAGACTATATTTTTATTTTTTATTTTTTAAAAGTCTATACTGTCCCCCTGCTGGGCAAAGGCCTAAGGCCTAAGCCTCCCCGCTCTCCTCACTTCTCTGTTTTGCGTCATATTTTATACCTTATTTATTTATCTCATTGGAAATAAAAAAAGTCGGATCTTCAATCGCATATATTACGAAATAAATTTGTTTTTTCAAAGAAACAAACCTTTTCGAGCATTTTACAGGTCTCATGATCACGGTTGAGGTAGTATTCATTAACATATATATGGAAAAGATTATGCGGAAAACAGCTTAGGTATGGAAAAAAACTATTTTGAGTTATTGAGTATTTTAGACCATTTTGCATTTTTTTACAAATCACCATATTTTTGCAGTTATTTTGCATTCAAAATATAGAAAACAAGGTTCTCAAATATCTTAACGTTTTTGAAGATATGAACGTTTTTGTCAACGGCTGTTTTCAGCAAAATTAAGCTCCTTTATTGGTTGGCTGGTTTCTACATAATATAAGAGACGGAATAATATTTTTGCCTAATACAGATAAACATAATTACTTCACAAATTAAAAGATGAGAAGGTATGGTGTGTGTTTGAGTGTGTGTTAATGATGAGGATGAAATATTTTTGTATTTTTCCGAAAGCAAATAAAAGAAATTGTATGGAAAATATTAATTATAAAAAAAATAAAAAAATAAAATACCTATGTACCTGTAAGGAAAACACTATACAGAAAACTCAATATATTTGGAAAACAATCATCCACTGATCTTAGCTCAACTGCAATGCCGTCACTTCGCGCTTCCAACCGACCGACGTTAGTCCCCTCAAAAACTATCCGTCAAAAACAAAACCTAAAACAAGTGTTGCTATTATTTAAATTCTAATCTCCTCAAATTATTATGACTATCAAACCTAACACTCGTCCATCCTGACAGCGTACATGTCCTCATGCACACAACCAGAACGAACCTAACACTCGGCAATATTGATACGTACTATAAAGAATTTCTCAAAAGAATTACACATTCGTTTACATGAAAAACTTAAATATAGTAACATTATGTAAACTGTAAACGATGATACGCCAGTTTAGAATGTAGTATTTATACAATACAAGAATATCTCTACGATATAAGAGCAATGTAGTCGTTATTAATTATTATTATAAAAGAGAGGGCGCCACTTTGCCTTATCAACATCGTATCTGAGATGAATTGTATTTTTAGACTGGAAAAGATTTAAAGATCAGCCCATAAAGTGTGTGTGAAAATGTTATCTAATAGAAATTTGGCGAAATAACAGCAGAATATGTAAAATATCTTGCTAAAAAATCTGTGTAATTTTTAGAGAAAAAGAGTGAGTTTCCCGATAAGATACGCCTAAAGTGAGTTAATGCAGCACAAAACGGACTTAAAAACATTAAAATTGGGAGTACTAATGTAACAGAATTAAATATTTAATGAAAAAATAACCTAAAAGTCCCGCCAAAATATCACCAACTCGACAAATAAACTACTACTACCGCCATCTAGTCTTCAATTAGTGAAACTCCTTGAATACTGCCATAGAAATAAAATTAGTACTACTACTCCACACGAGAGGCAAAAATAGATTTAAAACTACTACTCCATACAAGAGGGCACCACTAGAAGCTTAATTAAAAATGAATTGCTTAATATTAGGGGTTAAAGTATGAAATTGCCGTTTTATTGCAATAG
>NW_020654080.1:102306-127841 GCF_003589595.1 Hyposmocoma kahamanoa | reverse complement strand
AGATTTTCAGTACAAATCGGCAATTTCATACTTTAACCCCTATTATGTAAAAAAAGGTAAAAAGCATGTTAACATTGCGGAGCGTATAAAATGTTGGACATGTAAAGGAGTATATCACCACTTATGCCTTAATATCACTAAAGAATACTACACAGCTAACGCGCAACGCTTTGATTCTACATGAAAGTGTCCTGAATATCTGACTGTCACAAAAAGACCAAAAGAAACCCAAAAAAAAGACATAACCAAGAAAGTAAGTACCCCAAGACGGAGTCAACCACCCACTGATTTTGATTTAGACGAGACAGGTTACACAGTATTTGGAGATACACAAAATAATAGTAATCTAGAATGCGTAAATTTAGAACAGTTAAGCTCACTACTGGATCAAAAATTAAATACAATGAAAGATTCTATTGCAACATTGATTACTGCCGCTATAGAAGATAAAATTTCACTTACCCTTCAAAAATTCAAACAAGGTTTCATACAAGAACTCTCTTGTTTAAAATCACAACAACATGAAATATTAACCACAGTTGAAGAAATGGATAAAAAAATTCAAATATTAGAAAATGCGAAGGAAAACTTAGAAAAAGAAATAAAGGAAATGTCTACTAAGCTACCATAAGTCATGCCTTATGAAAACAACCATCAATGTTATAAGCAAAAGAAATTCGTACTATATGGATTGCAGGAGACATATGATGAGGATGAATACAACCTAAACCACAGAATTATAAATGTCTTTAAAGATTTATTTAACGTTGATCTCACGGGATATATTGAAGATTCTACCAGAATTGAGAAAAGGGGAAATCACCGCCGGCCTCTGATAGTTGAGCTTATATCTGAAAACATGACGAAATATATTTTACAAAACGTCGCATATCTGAGAAACACGGGACTATACATATCAGAATATCTGGATGAAAATGGCCGGAATAATATAAAGAAAGCGCAAGAAATTGTGAGAAATGCAAGGAAGAATGGAAGACATGCAATTATACGTAACAATAAAATAATAATAGACGGAAAAGAGTACAAACATAAATCAGATAAAGAAATCCCTGAAAGTACTAACTACGATAAATGTAACTAATAACCAAGATTTCAACAATACATTTCGTAACTAAAGAATCATCTCAAATAAATATAATTTATCAGAATTTTCAAAGCATATTTAACAAACAACATGAAATAGAAGCATTTGTTACACAAAACACCATGTATCAAGCAATATGCATATCGGAATCTTGGCTTACTGATAGTAAGGTGGATCTAGTAAACATTGCAGGATATAAAATTGCGTCAAACTACTGCAGAAAATCCCATAGAGGCGGTGGCGTTTGTAAATTGCTAAAAGAACAGTTTGAATATATAGCTTTAAAAGATATTTCTAATAAGTCAATTGATTATGTAGTTGAAATATGTGCTACGTATTTACCTAAACAAAATATTATATTAATTGTTATGTACTGGAATGGAAGAAAAGAGGAAATTTTTTATAAACAAATGCAAAACATATTAAGATATATAAATAATAAATATCCAAAAGAAAACATTATTTTAGGGGGAGATTTCAACATAAACATCAATCAAAATAACTCTAAAACAGCTGAATTTTTAAACCTTTTTCTTGAACATAACTTCACCCAACACATAAAACAACCAACTCATGTAACTGAAAATTCATCATCTTGCTTAGATCTAATATTTACAAATTTTAAACATAATAGTTTATACAATTCAGTTAAAGATCTAGGTTTTTCTGATCACATGGCAACAATATTACAAATGGCTATACCTCCCCAGAAAACGCAAACAAATTGGTATACATATAAAAGGATTTATAGCGAAAATAATATAAATAAATTTAAAGAAAATTTAAAACACATAAATTGGCTAAATATCATTAAACCAAATAAAAATGTAAACGAGAATTTCATTGCTTTTAATAATACATTACTAGATAACTTAAATAAATACATTCCAAGAAAGAAAATTAAACTAAAAACAACAAATAAAAAATGTTGGCTTACTACTGGAATTAAACGTTCTTGCAGACACAAACGATTATTAAAAACAATAACATTAAAATCAAAAAACCTATTAAGTACTTACTATAAAAAATACGAAAAGATTCTAAAAAATATAATAATAACTGCAAAAAAACAAAATTCCATTAAGAAAATACGTGATTCAAATAATAAAATAAAAAACGATGTGGCAAATAATAAACGAAACTACTAACAAAAAACTGAGAAAGGAAAAACAAAATATAAAGCTAAAACAAAACGGTGTTGATGTATGTATTTGATGCCCGTCAAATTTCGAATTTATTTAATAATTATTTTAAATCAATTGGAGAACAAAAACTTAATAATTCGTTACCACATGGCCGCCCTGTTCTGCAACCATGTGAAAATAGTATGTTTTTATTTTCAGTAGAATACTGTGAAATTAATAAAATTATCAGAAACTTAAAAAATAAATTAAGTCATGGTATAGGTACATGAACTCCCTCCCATTTTGATAAAAAAAATGTGCGGATGAACTGACTTTACCCCTTACTAACCTAATTAACCAGTCATTTGAAGAAGGCGTTTTTCCACATATTTTAAAGACAGCTGTATTAAAACCAATTCATAAAAAAGAAGAAAAACACAATATCTGCAATTATCGTCCTATAGCTCTATTACCAACAATATCAAAAATATTTGAAAAAGCAATGACCGATCGTATTTATTCGTTTTGTGAAAAATACAATATATTTCATGAGTCGCAAAATGGTTTCCGTAAAAAACATTCTACAACTACAGCTATATATAAGTACATTCAAGCAGTTTTAAATATAATTAACGATAAGAAGTATGCAATAGGAGTTTTATTAGACTTATCAAAAGCCTATGATAGAGTTCAATTTAAAATATTGCTTAATAAGTTATACGGGGTTGGAATCCGCGGAATGGCACATAAATGGCTTACATCATATCTTAAAGACAGAGAACAAATTGTAGAAATAGAACATTACGACACCATTTCAGGTGAAATTAAAAATATCCAGTCAAACAGAAACATCGTTAATGCATCAATTCCTCAAGGTAGTGTAATCGGTTGTCTTTTATTTTATTTTATAGTATAAATCTGAAGGAAAGCCTTACATCTCTGCTTGAAACTACAACCAATTGGCTTAACGATCACAACCTCGAAATTAACTTATCAAAAACTAAAATTATAACTTTTCACCCTCATCAAAAGACCCCGCTATGTTTCCGTACAATATCAGGGTACAGAAATAACGCCGGTTGATGTTTATACATTGCTGGGAGTTGACATTGATAAGCATTTAAATTGGAAAAAACATGTTCAAAAGCTAAAATCTAAATTGTCCAAATTTGTATATGCTTTAAGAGAATTAAAAAAACTACAGACTTTAAAACTGCTTTAACTACCTATTATGCCTTCGCTTACGCTTGGTTAAACTATGCTATAATTCTATGGGGCAATAGCACGGATACGCCTAGCCTCTTCACTTTACAAAAGAAATTAATTAGAATCCTCACAAATATTGCCCAAACAGATAGCTGTAAACCCCATTTTATCAAACATGAAATCCTGACTCTCCCATGTATCTATATACTAGAAGTTTGTAAATTTGTACGAAACCATCAAGTTTTATATAAAAACCGTAAAGACATCCCCACTAAATATACATTACGAAATATAAACAGATTAGTACTACCACGTTCAAGATTAAATATGCATTTATCTAGTCCATACACCATGTCAATAAAAATATATAACAATCTTCCGGAAATTATAAAAAATGAACAAAATAACAAGATTTTCTTTAAAAACTTAAAGAATTTTCTCATAAATAAAAGTTATTGTAATGTAAAAGAGTTTTTAGAAGATAAATTTGGTATCTGAATTTAGTAACTAGTCGATAATAAATATAATAACATAAAGCTGTTGGCCTTGGTATATATCAAATTATACATATTTTATTATATTAGTAAGTGTAACAATTATGAGACTAGTCCTCTCTTCTACTATTTGCTGTGCCCTGTTCAGGGTCCATAATTTGATCTCAATATATGTAAAACATCTGTAATGTACATTATGGAATGCAAATAAATAAATAATTATTTTTTAACAAACATTACTAATGTTATACAATTTAGTCATACCAATCACATGTCTAAGTAATAGTCGTCAACAAAACAATATCAAGAACCGATCGCATGAGTTTCAAACGTTGGCAACCAATCAGATGATTGCTTTAATAGTACCTTGCCAATCAGATGACCAAGTGTCACTTATGAACAAGATTATTCCAAGAACCAATCGCATGGTGTTCAAATGTTGGCAATTAATCAGATGATTGCTATTTATAGTAGGTACCTTGCCAATTAGATGGCTAAGTATCACTCATCAACAAGATAACCTCAAGAACCAATCACTTGGTGTTCAAATGTTGGCAACCAATCAGATGATTGCGTTAATAGTACTTTGCCAATCAGATGGCTTCTTCAAAACTAGTATATTTACTCTAACTGGCCAATAAATCATAACAAAATTAAAATTACTTATCCAAACATTAACAATGTAAAAAAAGAATTAATGCATAAAAATAATATCAGATGAACAGCAATTAATATAGGAATTTTGATAATTCATAATGAGGGTTGTATATTTACGAATTCCATCAAATATATGTAATTTGTATAACAAATTCAATAATTAGTGTAAAATAACGTTAACACGGTAAATTGATTAAAACGATACGTGTAATAAATAGTATACGTAAACAGCTCATCTTATAAGTGTGTAAACATAAATAAAAAAAAAAAAAAAATTAATTTTACGAGATTGTAAAGAAACGTATCTACGTTTCATTGTCGCTCGCGTTGCTCAGGACGTTTCACATTTAAAGCGGCTACATGGACTCAAGGCAGCATGCGGTCTGCCGCAACGGTAGTTTTGCGCTTATATCTCGAATTACTGAACCCTGGTATGGCTGCAATCATATATCTATCATTTGCTAGCACCGATATTACTCGGTAGAGTCCAGTATACTGTGGAAGTAATTTCTTACCTTTCCCATCATTAGCAGGGAATGTGCTAGTTATTTTAACTAGCTCACCCTCATTATATAATAATAATATAATAATAATCATTTATTTCGGAACTGGTCCATAATTTGTTAGTAAATTACAAAATGCTTAGGTCTAAGGGTTAGTTAATTGTACAGCGACACAAAAACAAACAACATTTATTTTCTATACGACTGCATGTAGTCGCATCCAATGCGCGAGCATCGGCGAGTCCCAGCGTGCGGACAACGCGCTCAGGATGCGGTTGGGGCTGTCGCGCAAGCGGTGCAGCATCGAGGCGCACCTCTTGCGTATGATGGCTGCAAACCCGTCCGTGTGCGCCTCCGCGAACAACGGGCAACAAGCGCGCGACGGGCGCCTATTTTTGTCATTACGTTGTTTCTATATTTGCTGTTCTTCGTCAATCCTATGGCTATATATAGGGCTTGGAAACGTTGCGTGCTATTAACGCTCTCTTTATTGCCCATTAAAAACTGTAATAACTGCTCCGGCTTATTACACCTTAACGCCTCGAATTCAAAGTTCTGTCACTTAGTCCATGAATAATGCAGTCGACTGCCCTTTTGCCCACAATCTCGCATTGATTGAGTAGAGCTAACTTCTCATAATAGTACACTTCTATAGATCTATTAAACCTACTTCTACGCCTCAGTACACACAACACTTTAACTGCCTCCGTGGCCGAACGGTTACCATGCCGGACTGCCACGCAGAGGTCCCAGGTTCGATTCCCGGGCCGGGAGAAATAGTTGTATGGCGTACAATTATTTCTCTCGTGAGTTTGGGTGTAATTTGTGGTTGTCTATATGTGTGTCCATGGCACCCGCGACACAGGGTTTCCCTAGTGCGGGGCTATGTTGAGTGTGTGTGTTATTTATTATTATTATTATTTATTATCAAAAAAAGTTTGCGATCACTTCGAAAAACTGAAATCTTTTTTGTTACTGTAGATTATATTATGATTTTTTCTTCTTTTTAGATTCTTTATTTAAAAATAAATTAGAACATAAAACAATGACCCCGTTCAATTGTTTTTTCATATAAAAAGGCTTTCAGTCCTAGCTTACGCTCATTCAGAAATCTGATCTAGTCAATTATAAGCGATTCAAGATATTTTTCGCGGAAAGTTGTGATTGAAAAAATGCCAAGAGGATTATCAGATGTTTTACGAGCTAGAATAGTAACTTTGAGGGAAGAAGGATACACCACGAGAGTAATAGCACGCAGACTTGCTATATCCCAATCCTGTGTCGTGGCTACGTTGCAGAGGTATCACGGAATGGGGAATTTAGCTGACCGACCCCGCAGCGGTCGCCCAACTGTTTTGACAGCTGCCCAAAAGCGCTATATTAGATTGCTGGCAGCCCGTGATCCAACAATCAACGCCACTAAAATAAAAGCCGAAGTCAGGGCCGCCTCTGGGCTTGAAGTTAGCACGCAGACCGTTCGCAATTGCTTGCACCAGGCTGGATTACGAGCACGGAGGTCTTGGCGAGCTCCGCTCAATTCCCGGCAACGTCAACAACGAAGATTGCAGTGGGCTAGACTTCGGCAAAATGAAGAAGGTGAGGACGAAAACATTTGGCAAAACTGTCTCTTCGTTGACGAATCCCGAATCAGCACTCATCCAGATAACCGACGTGTCCGTGTCTGGAGAAGACCAGGCGACCGTGAAAGACAAAGAACTGCCACTGGAACAGTTCAGCAAGGCGGAAAATCGGTGTCCTTTTGGGGTGGCATTATGATTGGAGCTAGAACGCCTTTGATCCCGTATCGGGGCTTCATGACAGCAGACATGTACAAAGCAGTTGCTATTGATGATATCCTCAGACCATTCCGAGTAAACCATGGGCACCAATTTGTACTGGTCGATGATAATGCGCCCGCACATCGAGCTCAACGAGTCAATGCTGCTCTTCAAGAATACGATATCACACGATTAGACTGGCCTGCCGGCTCGCCCGACTTAAACCCAATAGAGCACGCGTGGGATGCTCTTAAACGAGCAGTATGGAATCGTGAGCCACGTCCCCAGACAGTTCCAGAGCTCAGGGAAGCCGCTATTGAAGAATGGGATAGGTTACCCCAGGAAATGCTGGATAACTTGATCCTCAGCATGCCCAGGAGGATCTTCGCATGTATTCGAGCCAGGGGAGGAGTTATTTTATATTGAATTCACACCTTTTAATAATAAATTGTTGTTTAAGTTTAATTAAACAGTCTTTTTCTTTCTATGAAATTTCTATCACTATTAATTGTAAGTCAATGACTATTACATTATGATTAATGGCTCAATTTTTTAAAATAAATAATAAAAAATAGTTTTATATTTTAATTTCAAACAGGGTATTCCTATTTAAAGAAAGCATACAACATACATTTTTTCTTGATAAAGTTAAATTTAAAGAATTATAGAAGCTTATGCTATTGATCGCAAACTTTTTTTGATGTGTGTATGTCCTCCAAAGACTGGCCGTAATTCTGCTCGAACGTAAATGCGTTTGATAATTTATGTTGCCACTCGAACCATGTAAAAAGTATCGACTCTAGACTATCATACCACGTTTTAGCCAGTATTTGCAGTTCTTGCAGGGCAAAATGTATTGTTGTTCTCTCCTCCCAGCCATAGACGGTAGCGCACTCGTTCACATTTTTTAGCCACACTACAACTCGGTCGCATTTCTTAGATGGGTCAAAATCGGGAAGTGTATTTTTATGGTTGGTGCTATTAGGTAGATTAGGTGCCGCTTACCGTCGTCGATGGCTGAGCTTGTGCCTTAATCGACTTTAATAATTGCACAATATCCCTAGTAGAAAATGAAGGACTACCTGAGCGCCTCGCATCACCAACATCCCTGGTCGTTTGTCTTCTCTCTGAGCGGTTTTCAGACCTGTTTCGTGAGTCCCGTAACCGGTTCCGTTCGTGTCGTAGCTCATCTTCTAAATCTTTCAACCATTCGGTTGTTCCAACTCTAAGCTTCGCTCCCGTGCACGTAAGTTGAGGCTGGCACGACTTTGGTGACGCTCGTAGCTTCTACTTCTTTGACATTCTCTGCTGTTGTATCGACTACAGTCAGGCGGCCGGGAATTATTTCGACTCGGTTGTCGACCTATATTAGTGCTTGCCGTAGACAGCCTCGTAGCGTTGTTCTCGCCTAGAACTTGGTCTTGAACCTGGCATGCGTTGGCACTGCGTCGCAGACATCTCAAGAGCTGGCGTCCTCAGGCGCCTGTTTTCCTCCTCATTGGGCATGATATCTGGAAATGTTTAAAATAATTATGTTACATTAGGAAAATAAGTTTAGTGATAATAGTCGTGATATTTCGTAAACGGTGTGTCAGAGCAAAAAATTAACGCAGTTTCGGGTCTCCGTAGAGCCCAAGAGTACGTGCTATCATTCCTTAGAGGATGGAAAAAAAAAATAAAAGAAAGGAGCTGCCCTAACTACAGAATCAACGTGCATATAACCAAAATTTGGAAGTTACAAATGGCGGATTTCTTTAGTGTTGTACCATAACCTATCGATAAGTCATTATCGACATGCAAATGTATGGCTTTAATAATTGCCTAAACAAACACAGGTATAATAATTTAATCTCGAGTGGTATATTATTACAAATGTCAATACACATGTTTAAATTTCAAAAAAAATATTTTCAAGATTACAACTGGTAACTTATTTAGTAAAAGTCACCAAACTCCTGTGCAGTTTTACTTAATTCTTACTTAATTATACCTACTTTACTTTACTTTACTGTATATAACATTACATAGTATTAATTGTACTTACTAAATAAAATATAAAAATTACTTTAAGAGGTACGCCTTTAACCTACATTTTAGTACATATTTACATATCGTCTTTTGACTAACTGTCAAGTACAAGTCTATTCACGTTTCTGCGGATACTAGTATTCACGTTACTGTCTTTCTTAAACAAATCAATCTATCAAGCAATTTTAACAGGTAACTTATTTAGTAATAGTCACCAAACTGTTGTGCAGTTTGTTGGCGACATGCGCACTCTTACTTATTTTTTTTAACGCAGACACTCAACGTTGCCCTACCTATACCTACTTTACTGGTATATAACATTACATAAAACAAAAACAATAAAAACCTCGTAATGAATTGTTTGAACAGAATATAGATAATATATATGCTTACAAGATCAACACTATGTCAAAATAATCGTTAATAACAATCATCAAAATATAAAAACAAACAGGCAATCTAAAGTAACAATAGCAAAATTTGGTAAGATTTGTAAATAAACTACTTAAGTAAGTCTAATTACATGAAATATTTGGGCTATTGTGTGATTTATAGACAAAAAAATAACACATGCCTGTGCAATGTAACATTCGATTGATTTGCACTTTTTCTAAAGCCACATCCCTTAATGCTGCAGCATCGCATTTTTATTAATACCTAATTTTCTCACTGTCTATATTTTTGTCCAATTTAATTATAATACATGCGGATGATTCAATAGTACATTTGGAAAAACGTTTGTTTTGACATTTGATGTACTTCCCTTTGACAACGGTATCATGTACCTCATGTATTGCGAAATGGACACGGTTGGCATTTAAGATGACGTTACGTTTTTTCGATTCCCGTGTTTGACACAGACCAATGTAATGCTATCTCTTTTGGCTCAAGACGGCACGTAATAGTTAAACAAAGACAATGACACGTTTATGTTTTCGACGTCGAAATGCATCATATACATATAACATTTGATTTATATGTCATATGTCATTTCTATGTCAACGTAACATGTCCTTTAGTTTCCATAGTGTAAGTATCATTCAATAACTAATAAAGTATACTTATGTACGTATGTACTTTTAAACTTTTTTTTTTAATTGTAAGTCAATGGTTATGGCGTTTAAATTCAGCACTCGAATGAAGTACCAGTATTTACTAAATAGTCAAAAGGTAATAATGATCAGTTTCAACTTCGAACACTAAGTCCAAATTTGCATTAAAGCCGTCAATATCATCCTCTACTTCGGAAGGGCCAGTCAATGTATCCAGGCTCCAGACTTCAAACTATAAGTGAAACTCACGTAACCGCGTGTCTCCTCGCCTTAGACCCTCGTACAGAGCGCTAGTAAGAAAGAAAGAGAGAAAGAAAGCGAGAAAGAAAGAAAGAAAAACGTTTATTTATTCATGAAGTGTAGTCACTATACACACAAATGTAATAATTTTAACACTAAAACAACAAGTGACTGTGTAATTTAAAGTTGGTAAGTATGCATAGCGGCGCAAAAGAGAAAAAGGATACGACTCAGCAATATGTCTATCTGGAGGGAGACAGCCGCTGATTTTCAGTCTCTAGTTTGAGACGCGCTAGCTGCGCACGAGACAGTCGCCCCGGCCAGATGCCACCCGTGAAGACGTACCATTGATGGAGGGCTTAACCCTGATTTTTACAGTTCCTTCAGCTGTATCGAGCACAAGCCTGGTTGTGTATGGACTACTGCTTCCACCTGTGATATGGCTCTGCTAAATACCCACTGGTTATCTTTGATTCCGGTGAAAAGCATGCGAAGAGGCTTATAGGTGACTTGGACATAATAGAGGCGACGCTGCAGAGCCTTGAACACCGCCGTAAAGTTGCCTGCTTATCGGTAATCTATAGGATATATCACAGAGAGTGTGCGATGGAATTGCATGATTTAATTCCGCGTTCCCCTTTTCATCATCGCGGGGACTAGATAGGCTGGGGTGGCCCCTTGTGTTGTGGACATTCCCAGGATTCGCACAAAGCGTTTCGCTTTCACATTTACCTATTTGGCGAGCGGCTTAGGAACGGAAATCCCTGCCTGCGGACTTATTCCTCAAACGCAATAACTTGGACGTTTTCAAGGCGAGAATGATTAAGCATCATGTGCTTTCTAGGTGTGCATGCTACATCGTCGACCTCGTAGTCGCTTTTCGTGAGATACAGGTCAAATGAGCACCATGTTTTTGTCATGATTTTGTATATAAAAAAAGGTAAATAAACTATAATTATAGTCTATCAAGTCCCGGTGTTGAATAACGTGTGAATATCGGCAAAGTTTAAATCAAAGCGTTATGATGATTTTGAAAAACAATAGGTAAGTACCTAGATTATACAGGGTCTTTAGTATATGTGTAGTACACAGTACACCCGTGTGCAGTGTGCACACCTGTCGGGTACTCGACCAATTTCTCAATATTATGCCCGGATAAATATGCCATATAAACTACAAAATATGTATGTATTATATACGTAAAATAAGCAAAATTAAATTATGTAATACATTTTATATTTATTAGTAAATAATAGAATGACTAAGCAAGTATGGTTACTTAGTAACGGATACACGTCAATCCTCCGCCCCAATTCCTTAACTCAGAATCAGAGGAGCTCCCAGAATTTGGTCTAAGTGACGAACCCATACAAGGCCGTTATCCATTTGCAGCTCATAGTGGAGCCTTCCGAGGCGTCGTGTTACTACGCGAAGCTTCTATCTACGGCATATCTACGGTCTGAGGTGTAGCTACGAGCCTGCTCTCGATCTCCTGGTTTGGTTTTCCGTATTCTGGACTGTGGTTAGGTGTGAATGTTTTCTCACCATTGCATGTAGCCTGGTACGCACCTGCCAGTTCAATATGAGGTCATAAGCGTCGCTCTCGACGGTCTTGGGGAGTTTCTAAGTCTGGATTTCGCAGCAGTGATCTTATCTACGAAGGTTCCACTCTGGGAACACAAGTCAATATACCTACTCTTTCGTGTTGATCTGGGGGTAAGGTGCAGTAATGTGTAAACTTTTGTTTTAGGATCACTTACGTTGTTGAGAATAAGATAAACCGAAAGCCATTTCACGAAGTTTTTGAACCTTTCTTTCTTTTGAAATGGTTGAAAGTTCAGGGTTGTATTCCAGAACTATACTCAATGCTCAAGTCAGGACTTGAGTATGATTTAAAGCACTAGAAATTATACTCAAGTCTTTGCATTTAGTGTCGTATTTCCAGTGCTTGAAATCACACTCAAATCCTGACTTGAGCAATGAGTAAAGTTCTGGAGTAGGACTGTCAGTCTGGGTTGTGCTCGCGCGAGGCGTTCAGGACAATGCTTCGATTTTGTACATGTTCAGCAAAAAAAATTTGACATAATAATAAAGAAGTATTTAACAAGAAAGAAATTGTATATCGTTGACAATATAGAATATAAGAAGTTAGATTTTTTTCCCCTGTAATAGTATTGACCTACACACAAAATGTTATTCAAATATTGATCACGAACTAAAACTATTACAGATGGCATTGTATGTTACAAAACTAATTCATAAATTAACTCTTATTAATGTGGGTAGATGGCGCTAATCCGAAACAAAATTTTCGTCTACTTAACTCCTGCTCGCGAACGTGCAGTACACAAGATGATCCATAAGCTTAAAAGTTAAAAAGTTTTGGACACGATGAGTTTCCACCGTCTCTTATACGAAAGTGCTCCAATGAACTGGATCCTCCACTTATATTTCTTATTAATCAATCATTTAACGAAGGCACAGTACAAGAACTCCGATTCAGAATATTGCATATCGTTCTCGAATCGAAGGTCGCTTGCGAGCGCAGACCATTCGTGTTAAACGTTCGATTAGGATTCAGTCACGATATCGTTATCCAACAACGTTTACGGAGTTAGTCGGTGAAATATATTATAAGAAAAATGAAAATTCTTTGACAGGTATACGTTTTTAAGTATTTTACATGAGTAACGTTTGTAGCCTTTACCCGTCCAGGACCACGATTCAAAAGTCTTCGATATTTTAACCGAATCGTACGATTGGATATCGTTCGCGAATCGAAGGGCGCTTTCCGAGCTATTCAGAACATTCGAGTTAAACGTTCCATTCGGATCCGGATACGATATCGTTATCCAACAGCGTTTGCGAAGGTAGTCGGTGAAAAAGATTATAAGAAAAATAAAATCCTTTTATATACATATTTTTAAGACTTTAATGGCCTTAAATATAGGAATGCATTAGTCTTGCATTAAAATAAATTAATAAAATTAAACTTTATTTAAAATAATAAGAGATTTCCATATTACATTCTTTCTTTGTAAACAATAGGAATTTCGGTAAATTTCATTCGATAACTGTGTTCTGAATAACGTTTGTCGCCTTTACCGGTCGAGAAGTTCGAGTAATCTTACGGATGTGACGTTTTGGTTTGGGTTCGAATACAACAATTTGACGTTCGATTCGGGTGTTGTGAATAAAAATAAAAAGAAATCGTACGATATCAAATCAAGTCGGTCGACAACTGAGTTATCGTAAGGTTCTGAATCGACCCCCTGATTCGAAAAAAATATCCAAAATCATCCTCACCCACAGAAAAGGTGATACCAGTAGCCTACTTTTGCAAAAATCTTTGAAATTACTGTCTCGAACATACTTTACTCTTTCTGCGAAAAATTTTAAGTGTTTAGTGAAAGAACACGATTTCAGAAAAAAAATATCTACAACTCTAGCTTTATACAAATTCTTGCAATGCAATGCAATCGGTATTCTACTCGATATGAGTAAGGCATACGATAAAGTGCCCTACAGGATACTATTATTATAATTGTAACGTAACGTAACGCCTACAGCGTTAGGGGTTTGGCACATAAATAGTTCCAGTCGTACCTCTCTGTCCTCTCTGTCCTGTCTCTGTCGTAACAATATGTCCAGATAAAATTCCATAATCCCCATTCAAGATTGACACATAATGTAGAATCTGTCAAAGCTCACATGTTGGGTTCCATTCCATAAGGCAGTGTACTCGGTTGTTTTGCTGTTCATTATTTACATAAACGAAACGAAATACCCAAAGTGCTCGATGAACACTCCGTCATCTTCACAGACGACATCTCCATTGTGTTCTCGCTTAAAAACGAAGTAAAACATTTAATTCCCATCTTAATGGTATCCTAAATAAAGTGACTAATTGGTTTAAGGTCTACAATTTCGAACTAAATATCGATAAAACCAAAGTAATGCAATTTCAATTTTGGTAAGGACAAAGGAGTAACCTCAACATCGACTTCTCAAATGACGACGAAGTTGTGGAATGCGTAGGCACGTCCAAATTGCTTGACCTAGAAATTGATACTCACGTCAATTGGATCTACACATTTTTGTTCGAAAATCGCCTCCATTGCAACGGAACAAGATACGTCAATGTGTAGTTTGATGTGCTGCCCTGTGTACATACTCAAAAAATATGCTCCAAATCGGTTAGCATCACTTATAGGGCTACTGGAATTAAAAAGACCACTGATCTTAAAACAGCTATAAGTGCGTATTACGCTTATGCCGCGTAGCTCCGATATGGAGTGAACTTGTGGGGAAATAGAGCGGATGTAGGCGAAATTTTTATATATAAAAATTATTGCATAAGAATAATAGCCAATCTAAACGAACAGAAAGCTGTGAACCACATTTTCATAAATTTAATATTCTTACCTTGTCATCAATTTACATCCTAGAAATGAATAATTTTTTAAGAAAAAACAGACACCTTTTTCCGAATGAACAGCAACCAACAAATTTAAAAATACCCGATTTTTTGTCTGTGTCGTAAATTGGTTGGTTCCAGGCAAGGTCAATGGTTCCAGCTTCAAAATTATTAATAATGCATAGCTCTGGTCCTTATGCTATGTGTATAAAAATTTATAACAATATTCCTAAATGCATTAAAAATGAGGTTAACAATAAAACCTTCATTAAAAAACTTACAAAATACTTATTTATTTATTTATTTCCTTAACAAAATAGATTGGGTTGGAAAAAAATACAATTACAATTAAAAACTTACATAAAATACAAAATAATAATAAGAGATCGAAAATAATTTAATATATTGACAAGTCATTGAGGCAAAATAATGACAATAAAATTATACAATTATAGTAACAATGTCAATTAGATACCCTTGCGACGTTTAAATATAAATTTAATTAAATTAAACTCAAAAGCCTCCAACAACAAATTCATCAATGCAATAAAATGATTTATCCAACAAGACATGTTTCAAATTCTTTTTGAATGATATAGAAACTTGTGCTATTTTAAGTTGGGCAGGGACTATTAAACATTTTTGTTCTTTGATATCTTGGACTATGTTTAAACAATATTTAACTTTGGTGCTATACACCACGTCTGTCCTTCCTCCTAGTAACAAGCCTATTTGACTCGGTCTCCTTACTAAATTCAGTCGAACTTTCAATCACGCCTGTCAGCAACACCAAAATATAGAGACAAGGAACCGTTAATGTAGATTGTGTGAAGTTGTCTAAAGTAAGGTTTACACGACTCCCGGGGCGGAATTCTAACTATGGTTCTTATTGCTCTTTTCTGTACTGCGAAGGCCTTTTTTACGTTATAGTCATAGCCATTACCCCAAAACCTGATACGGGGTTTTAATTGAGATAATATACAGGTAAGGTAAAAAAGACAATAAAAGCTAACTACTAAAAGTAAAGCGAGGATTTTTAAATTATATGAATAAAATTGGGTCCCCGCGGTAAGGTGCCCAAGATGCTGGCAGCGTTCCCCCTTTGTATTGCTATGCTAATGCGTTGGGCAAGGTAGCTGCCGGCCCTTGGGTTTCCCAGACAGTCAATTAATTTTTTCGATAAAATTTTGTACAGATGAAGGGCACTGGGACCCCATGGGCCAAGGGTTTCGACTCCAAAGGCTGTAGGTAGTCGGAGTCCAGATCCTGGTACTTAGAACTTTTATTCTTTCTGCCAGCTCAGCTGCGGAGCCAGCCTTCTTGTAGGTGTGTCTGACGGGATGGGGCAAGTGTGTATGCCGATGTGGCGTTCCACACCAGTGCCCAGCCCATACTCCAAGGGATGAGAGTCATTCCGTTCGGGCATTTGCCATCTGTTGGCGACATGCCGCTTGGCTCGAGGATAGCGGGCACGTTGACAGTGGCTAAGGCCCGGCGGATGATGTTGTTGAGGGTTGCATGCCAGGAGATACGGCCGACGCTCAGCTGGCAGGAAAGACTGTGGTGATCCAGAGCACTTACGTCTTTGCCGCAAGGACAAGGATGAGGGGAGCAAACTGGGACACCAAGGCGGAGACCTTTAGTTATGCGAATGGTCTCGGCGCTCAGGCAGAGGGGAAAGCGTGTAGCCAGTGGCCAGTTTCCATCTGGACGCCGCTTCCAGACGCGCTCGGTCTATTGGGGTGCAATGATTCATTAAGTCATTTAAAAGTCTTTTTGCACAGAATATTATCCCAGCTCCTTTGAATTTTGGGGTCGAACGGAGAATTTTCGTTGGGGCAAGGCTGGTTCCAGGTGTTTCTGGGCTCAATTAAGCACGTCACCTCGCAGGTTGTTGGCGGAAACCTTATGATACTGCCTACGAGGTTGATTGTGCTTTAGATTGAGGACAAAAAGGCCGGAAGGGCTATGGCTGATATACTCCTGATACCACGTCTGATGGGGAGGGTAGCATGGGTGAGAATGGATTGAAGAAGAATTTTTAGGTCAGAATCTATTGAGCTGATTATGGAATTTCCAAGTCGGACAGAAGCGTAGCAGTACATAATGTAAATTTAGGAACGAAAAGGCAATATTTTAAAATACAGATGGCGTAGTGGGTGTCTAGGCTCAGGAGCCTATTTGTACATGAGTTCAACTTTGAGATTGAATTTTGAAAAAGGCTGGAATTGAGTCATCGAATATAGGTGCACCTACGAGGCTATAGTTTTATTACTCATCATGATGTCTATGCGTTCGTGGTTTCTAGGTGTTGTTCGGAACAATAAAACGTTTGTCTTGCTCGTGTTGATGATAATATTGTTATTTTTGAACGAAAAGTCACATGTTGACAAGACCTCATTAGTTTTATGCTCGAGGCTTACTACATTTTCAGCTGTTTGACAGCGTTGGTATCGTCTATTTTTTAATTTTGAACTTAACTTAACATGTTAATATTTTAATTATTTAAATGACTTTTTTACTTAATTTAACAATAATTTGACATAGTATTTAATTAGGGTGCGATTCGTAACATATAACAACAAATGACATATTTTTAGTCGACATAACGCTCAACAGATATACCTAATTAATTTCTGGTATACAGACATTTGATATATTCTTGCGTGACATAAAGGTCACTGGGTATGATAAACGATTGATATAACAACATTCAATGTAATTTATCGATGGCGTAATGTTCATTTTATATAAACACTTCAGATATAACATTCACTGAGTATGATGTTGAATTTGTATGTGTGAAAAAGAAAAATTCCAGTGGCGTTTAGGTGTAACGGTGAATGAACCGTATTTGTTTGCAGTTCCTAGTTGGTTCGACCTCCTCCTGTGGGTTTAGCCACTCTGCAGGTACGAGTTCACGACTTAACCAATCCCGTTCCAATCCAGCAAGGAGTGAGACAAGAAGATACAATTTCCCCAAAACTATTCACAGCAGCACTTGAGGATGTCGTAAAAACCCTTAAATGGGATAATGGTGTCCATTTGTCTCACCAAAGATACGCGGACGATCTTGTACTATTAGCAGAAAGTTTCGACGATCTCCAAAGAATGCTGGAACAACTTTATGATGCTTCTTTGAGAGTTGGCCTGAGGATAAACGTGTCCAAGATGATGGCGAACTTCTCCAGTCCCTCAAATACCACTGTCACGGTGGGAAATGAGAGGCTGGAGAGAATTTATCAGTACGTCTATCTCGGGAATGTTCTATCTTTTTTCAAAGAGCATCAGCCTAAGGAGATCTCAAAAAGAATCCAGCTGGGATGGGCTGCGTTGGACAAGTTAGATAACATCCAATCAATTAATCAATTAAGGTTCTACAGTGTCAAAAGACCCGCTTGTTTAATTAATGTGTTCAGCCCACCATGACGTATGGTGCCAAGACAAGGACGCTCATGCAGGAGAATGTATACAGGTTGAGAGTTGCACATAAGGCTATGGAGCGCGCTATGTTTGGCATCGGCCTTGTAGATCGAGTTCCGAACGTTGCTATCCGACGACGGACGTAAGTCCAGGATCCTGGAACTCGGATCATGGAACTCAAATGGGGCTGACTGGTGGCCGGGGATGGGTAAAAGGCGCGTCAGGGCGCCCTGTTGCAAGGTGGGAGGACAATATAGGACGCGGGGCGTCAATGAATGCGGCTAGCACAGGACCGTGGTGGAAAGTACAAACTTCGGGAAGCTTATACCCAGCACTGGGTGAAATCAGGCTGTCGATGATGGATGATGATGATAAAATTTATTTCAAGTCAATCAAATTGCAGTGCTCTGCAGGGTTACATGGCTGTGCTTTATATTATTTTAAGTCAAAGTCAAAGTTAAAGATTAATTATTCCATAGGTAAAATATATTTACACTTGAAAACGTCACATTTAAGCTACTGCTCGTTCAATGCGCTGACCTCCCAGAGAAGAACGAACAAGAACTCTAGGGATTGCTCTTTTCAAATAAACTTAAATGCTATGGAATACACTTTGAATCCAATTTGTGTGGATTCTGGAGCCGTGTCGTCTTTCCATACATCTTTATCTAACACGTAGTCTTCAATTTTTTTGATATGATTTTTCGATCAAGATTTTTTTAATGTAGTTTTTAAACTTAGGAAATGATAACCTTAATATATGCTCCGGAATCTTATTGCAAAAACGTATACAGTTCCCCATAAAAGAGTTGTTTACCTTGGTTAAACGAAATCGTGGTACCATGAGTTTGGACTTAGCTGTAAGGTTAATATTATGGATATCTTCTTTCTTATTGAAATTATGTATATGTTTACGGGCATATAAAATATTTGAGTAAATGTACTGTGATGCCACAGTCATGATACCAGTCTACTTAAACTTTTCTCTCAGAGAAACCCGTGAGCCTAGATGGTACACAGATAGAATCGCTTGTTTTTGCAATATAAATATGGTTTGAATATTTGCCGCTTTACCCCACATGAGAATCCCGTAGGACATTATACTATGGAAGTAACTTAAGTAAACTAGTCTTGCAGAACTAACATCGGTAAGCTCACGTATTCTGCGGACTGCGTATGCAGCGGAGCTTAATCTGCTGGCCAGGGAAGATATATGTGGAAACCATTGAAGTTTCTCTCTCTTAGAGATTTGATAGTGGTTTCCTCACTTAACCACGTCGACAAGCATTTCATCAAGTTTACTGCAGAGGCATTTTCCTACCACGATCTAGTGTACCTTTCGTATAAGGTTCGTCCTCCTAAGCCAAAGCCCAAAATTCTAATGCAAAGAAATTTTGCCAATATTGACATTACCAGACTGCGTGGGGATGCCAGTGCCATGGACTGGTCAATTATTGAACAGGCCGATTCAGTTGATGAACAGTTGCAACTTTTTAATTCCTCGCTCATTCAACTGTATGATATCCATGCTCCTGTTCGTCCTGTGCGCGTCAAGCACCTTCCTGCTCCTTGGCTCGATGATGTTATCCGCAAGCATATGGGCATCGAAAACAGGGCTAAAATAGTGTTTAGAGCCGACCCGTCTGATGCCAATCGGGAAAAATATCATCAAGTTCGAAACCGCTGTAACACTATTATTAGAGATGCACAACGTCGTCATGTACATAAATCCGTTGAAAACGGGGACCCAGCGAAGGTCTGGAGGTTTTTGAAATCTTTAGGTATTGGAAAAGTTCCTAATAGCAAAACTTCTATTGACGTTGGCCTTAATCTCCTTAATACTCACTTCTCCTCTTCTTCTTCTATTGATAACAAGGTTAAGTCAGATACTCTGCAATTTCTTTCTGAATTGCCATTACCTAATATTCCTACTTTTGAACTCAGCCAGTTCACTGTTGGTGATGTCAAGAGGAACATTCTCTCCATCTCATCGAATGCCGTTGGTTGTGATAGCATTAGTCGTAATATGATCATTCCGCTCATTGATATCCTCACTCCTGTCATAACCAAAATCCTTAATACATCCATTTCCACTGGTACCTTTCCATCTGCTTGGAAAGATGCCCACATCATTCCTCTTCCAAAGAAAACGAATCCCACTTCCCTTTCTGAATATCGCCCTATTTCCATTCTCCCTTTCCTCTCCAAGGTCCTTGAAAAGCTTGTCCATCATCAACTCACCCTTTTCCTTACTCGTCACAATCTTTTTAATCCTTTACAATCCGGTTTCCGCTCTGGACATAGTACGACTACTGCTCTTGTCAAAATCTCTGATGACATTCGACTGGGAATGGAGAATCATCAACTCACCGTCCTTACTCTGTTGGACTTCAGCAGTGCCTTCAACACCGTTGATTTCGACTTGTTGCTTGCGCTGTTTGATTCTCTTGGCATTTCTCCGGCAGTGACTGGCTGGTTCCGCAGTTACCTGTATGGGCGGCGGCAGCGCATTCGTTGTGAGGATTCATTCTCTTCGTGGTGTAATGTTGTTGCTGGTGTACCGCAGGGCGGCGTATTATCCCCTCTTCTATTTTCTATTTTTATTAACTCCATCACTTCTTCATTTTCTTCTTCTTACCATCTCTATGCAGATGATCTCCAAATATATACACAGGCCCCTCTAACCAACTTACGTGACTCAATTTGTACTACGAATATAGATCTTGAGAGGATTCTCACCTGGAGTCAATCATTTGGTCTCAGTGTCAACCCTTCCAAAACACAATGTATAATCATTGGCAGTCCCTGGTTCCTAACGCGTATTAATCCTTCCTTACTGCCACCTATCACGTTTGATAGCGTTCAAATCCCACTCAGTGCCACCGTTAGGAACCTTGGGGTTATTTTCGATAAGTGCTTATCGTGGAGGCCTCATGTCACGGAGTTAAGTAGGAGGGTGTTTGCTGCGCATGGGTCTCTTCGGCGTTTAGGTAATTATCTTCCCATTCCGACGAAAATCAGTTTAGCACAATCACTCCTTTTGCCTATTCTGGACTATGCAGATGCGTGCTATCCTGATTTGTCTGAATGTCTCCTCGGCAAACTAGAGCGGCTGCAGAATCTTTGCATTAGGTTCATTTTTGGGTTACGTAAATTTGACCACGTCTCCGATTTTCGCTCGAAACTTAGATGGCTACCCATTCGTCGTCGTAGAGATCTCCGCGTTTAATCCCTACTGTACACTGTCCTTTTTAATCCAACTTCTCCTGCTTATCTTAAGAATTGTTTGGAATATCATAGCAGTACTCTCCCTCGCACCTTGCGCTCTTTTTCTACTCTTTCTCTGAACTGTCCTATCCATTCCTCAAAATACTTTTCCAACTCCTTCACTATTAGGAGCATCAAGCTGTGGAATGACCTGCCTGAGTCGATCAGACGAGCAAAGACTATTGAGTCATTTAAAATCCTAGTTAAGGCTCATTACCTTAAATTATAAATTCTACTCTGCTGTCTTATTTATTGTTTTTTTTTCTTTTTTTATTTTCCTCTTCTGTGGTGATAATATATTTATTTGTATGTATTATATTAGTATTTAAGTATTTATGTAATTTATGTGTTAGTAGATATTTATTATTTATTTCATTCATATATTATGATGTTTAATAATAATATCATATTTATTGCGCCCTCTATTATTATTACTACTTTTACTTTATCCTATCACCCCAAGGTTGCCTGGCAGAGATTGCTATTTAGCAATAAGGCCGCCTGTTGTACACTGTATTTTTGATTGTTTTGTATTTTTGCTTGTTTATTGTGCAATAAAGAATATTGAATTGAATTGAAGTTTACTATCTAAGGTTACTCCCAAGAACACTGCTTTATTAACAAGGTCTAACTTTTCTCCGTTTATTTCTATGCTTGGACTAGTCGATTTTTCGCTAGGTAATTTAAATTTAACACATTTTGTCTTCTTGGTATTAAGCAATAAATTATTAGCATTAAACCAATAAACTACCTTAGAGAAGGTATCATTAATATGGTCATAGTTAATGTCATGTCTGTCTGTTTTAAAAACCAAGGATGTGTCATCAGCAAACAACACTATTTCGCAATGGTCCTTAACAAAGAATGGCAGATCATTAATATAAATCAGAAATAAGAAAAGTCCAAGTATTGAGCCCTGCGGAACACCCATTTTTACCGGAGAACCCAAAGAAGTCACTCCATTTATGTCTACTTCCTGAATTCTACCGTTGAGATATGACGAGACAAGTTTCGTTGCCTTGTCATTTACACCGTAATGTTCCAGTTTCCTAATAAGAGTAATATGATCAACGCAATCAAATGCCTTTGAGAGGTCACAGAAAACACCAATAGCGTTCTGGGACCTTTCCCAGGCATCAAATATGTGTTTTAGTAACGCTACCCCCGCATCGCTGGTCGATCTGCCACTAGTGAACCCGTATTGTTCACTGTGAAAAATATGATTCCTACCGAAATAGGACAGTAATTGAGTCAGCATAGCCTTTTAGAATATTTTACTTAAAGCTGGTAAAATTGAAATGAGCCTATAGTTGCTAGGATCAACTTTCCTACCTCTTTTGAATAAGGGAATAACCTTGCTGTATTTCATTGAATCGGGAAAAACACCTTCGTCAACGCACCTATTGAAAGGTACAGCTAAATTTCCCCAATTAGATCAATAACTGAGTCTATACATTTCGCTGCCCCAGAGATCTTCAGTTTTTTTAACATGTATTGATTTAAAAGCTTTTATGATGTCTTGTGGATTAACAGGACGGAAATTGAATAAACTGCCACAAACGTTAACATTTTCCTTTAGGAGATCAGTAGCAAGAGAGGGGGGGGAATTTAATGATTCTGTAGTGTTCACAGCAATTTCCGAAAAGAACGACTCAAAAGCTTGGGCTACCTTGTATTTAGATTTTATAAGTTTGCTGTCTAATTCTAAAACTATATCTCTATCGTGTTGTTTAACCCTGAAGACCTTAAGAACTTTTACGTTACTCATGTAATGCAATGATCAAATGAATATGAATATGAATGAAAAATAAAAGAGTAGCCGACACTATGCATGAAAATCTATGCAATAAGCGTCATCTAGTTAATTTGTTTGTTATCACTAAAAATTAGAGTACCTAGCTTTGATAAATTGCAGTTTGTCAATGTAAAACAAATTAGTTACGAAAATAGCTATTTGGTACTCATCGCGACATCTGGACTAGGTACCAATAGGTATTAAATACCCGACTACGCTGTGTTGTCTGTACCTAGCGCCATAAGCAGTCCTCTTGACTTATTGTGTGTTATAGTATTCTGAACTAAGTATGAAATATACACGATTTTAGGTCCGAAAGAATTCCAATGTGTAGTAATTGCGAAAAGAATTCGATATTTTACTAAGAAGGTATTGTTTAAATCTGTTGGTAATCAATTATCTTTACCGCCGTGTACAGGGCTACGCATGCTTAGTACTTCGGTTTGCAATTCAACTCTATGCCGCTTGCGATAAGTTTGAAAGTTGTTCTTGGCTGTACCTAACCAATCCTATCCACCGACTCGAGAGATACGGAGTTCTGGGTAGACTACGGGCTGGCGGGGAGATCAGGATATCAGGTGGACAGGGCGTTCGTCTCGCGCGGCCATCTAGCGCGTCTTAGTAGCGGTCTCGACGAGGCCTGAGGGGAGCAGACGCGCGGGGCACGTGAGTTGCCCTTTAAGTCGGGAGCTATTTATTTTATTTATTTCTTCATTATGTCCGGACATTGTCGCAGGATACTGCTCCGGCTGCGGCATCTCCGGCACTAGCCCGGAGAGCTAGTAGTGTATGAACTAGACATCCTCCGGTCCCTCTAGCTGCATAGGAATTTGGGTACTGGAGAGACGGCATTTTTCGGCGTCGAGAAGTGAGCGTGCCTTACAGCTCCGCCATCAATGAGGAGATTTGGTAGTCGACTTAGAGTCCACGGCTCAGCGGTGGCAACTGTTGGTGAAGCGCGGCGGGAAGTGAGTGTGCCTACTTATAGCTTCGGTACCTATCTGCGAAATAGGGAGGGTGCTGTACGTGCTCCAGTTTCATCCGGTAGTGCCTTAGGCGAGCCACCTACCGGATGAAATCCGTGCAAACGGGCTGATCTGGGGATAGGACTGAATTAGATGGTCCCTGTGTGGGCTTGCTTGCACAGGTCATAGAGCCCTTCCCGCATAACCGAGAGGTTGTTAGGGAGGTGCACTATAAACAAAACTATGTAGAAAGATATGGGACTGCTCTAGGAAAGTATCTAACGTCATCTCTTTGTATTTTTTCCCGAAACAAACGACAGATAACGCGGTCCCCCACCCTACAACACATCATGACCTTGACCCACGTTTGTTATCAACAAGGCCACGAACGCGGTCGTGTCGGTACTCTACCTAACTATCGGCGAGAGCACACGTTGCGTCATCATCTCGCTGATCGCGATGCCCCGGCGCGGCCGGAACAATCGTCAGTTGACTCACGTGGGCGAACTAAGGCTGCTACAAAGCAGTCGTGATCGACTGCATACAGTCGACATTAACTCAGGCTGTTAGCGCCGCGCACATAACTCAGGAGCAGTAATGTAAAAACATAACGTCGAGATGAAAGCACGGACGTTAGTTCTCCTATTATTGTTACGCCACCCCGGCGTTATCAAAGCCTGAAACGAAAGCATGCGAAACGTATAGATCCACTATTGTTATGTTGCTACAGAGAACGTGATTTTTATGTACTGTACCTGAAATTAAGGCCAGATGAAAATGTTAATTAAAGATTCAAATAATTATATAATTATCACCTTTTGCCGTTACTAAAAAAGTTGTTTCAGACTCAAAAAATAGTAATATATCCTCGTAAGATTGTCAATCTGTTTTTGATTCTCGGACTACGTATTGCTCACATCGACGCTTGAAGTTGAAATCTCTATTGCACGCAGTTGAGTTTCGACTGCATACAGTTAGTGCGTGATGTCGTTAGTTCACGCATTAACTGCAAACATGCAGTCAATTTGTTAGCAGCCTAAGACATTATCTGAACACGTGAAAGGTCACTTGGACGAACGGCGGGAGAAGACTACCGCCGCGGCGACTTAGGTACAGGACACAAATAATAATAATAATAATATAATAATAATAATAATATAATAATAATAATAAATTTATTTCCTTCACACACAATTTCAACCATAATTAAACATTCTTAAGTAATAAAACATTTGTTGTTTGTGAAGGCTGGAGCCTAAACTAGGATACCCTGTGCTATAGGTCTCCAGGCCTCCGCCTACGGATAAAGTATCAATAAAACATTGGCTGCGTCACGAATAATTGCTGAGAGAAAGATACTCAAAATTTGGTTTATACAAATCAAAAAATTATAAATATAAATAAAATTCAAAACTAGAGGGCAAGTATTTTGTTGTGGGTGTGTGAGAGTGTGTGTTTGTGTGTGTGTGTGTGTGTGTTTG
>NW_020654080.1:68807-102296 GCF_003589595.1 Hyposmocoma kahamanoa | reverse complement strand
GTGTGTGTGTGTGTGTGTGTGTGTGTGTGTGTGTGTGTGTGTGTGTGAGAGTGTGTGTTTTGTGTGTGGGAATTAACTATAATGGAACATGGAGGAGGTTTTCGGTTTCCTCATTTGACAAAGTCAATAACCTTTTAGTGACCACGTTCTTACATTCAAACTTGTTTAGAGGATAAATATGCAAATCACCATTACATTCGTTATATAAGAAGGGCCCGAGGAAGCCGAAGACGTGATGGGCAAAGGATGTAAACCACGACGAATAATGGCACACACGATCACGGCGTCGAAAATTAACTATCCGAGATCGATCGTAAGATGTCTGCGAATGTACCCTCAGGATGGTGTACAGAACAAATAGTTGGCGTACGGATAGAACTTGCCAATCTCGGAAAAGTTCTCGAGTTGGAAAAAGGAATGGTCGGAATGACGCCACTTTCAAAACCGCTCGTTGAGCCACTTCCAATTTCATAAGAGTCGTTTTTGCTACACCACCCCAGGATGAAATGCAGTAAAGAAGAATGGTTTGACACGTAGCAAAGTATACCATCCTAAGAACATCAAAATCGGCTATATGACGTAAAGTTTTGAAAACTACTATTAACTTTCGAACACGGTTAGAGAGAGAATTAATATGATTTTTAAAATTAATATGTTGGTCAATATTTATACCCAAATATTTGAACTCTTGGACGGACTGCAGAGCGGGGCACCGGCATCCACCACGATTACAACTAACAGGAGAGTCATGAGCAATGAGTGTGTGGCCAATAGTAGGCAGCGAATTAGAGCGCATTCCAAATACCATATATTTGGTTTTTTGTGCGTTTAAAGTTAACAGATTACAGTTTAACCAACTTAGGATAGAGTTGAGCCCTATTTGAGCACGTTGAAAAACTTCCTGCCAAGAGTCAGCTTGGAACGAAAGTGTTGTGTCGTCAGCAAAGGATATCACAATCCCATTTGGTAACTTAGTTTGGCACAAATCATTTATAAACACCAGAAACAGAGATGGCCCTAGGATACTTCCTTGGGGCACTCCATACGATATTGAGAGTTCGTCACTGGTGAAGTTTCCAATTTTAACTTGTTGTGTACGATTGGCAAGATATGATTGAAATAATTTAAGTGCGACTCCTCTTACCCCGACGCCCTCAAGCTTTTTGAGTAAAAGTGGGATCGAGACCGTGTCAAAAGCCTTAGCCAGGTCCAAGAAGAAGGAAAGACACTTCTTCTTATTGTCCAAACCGCGAACGATAAAATTAACTAGCTCATGAACAGCACCGTCTGTTGATTTACTAGCTCTGAAACCAAATTGCTGTGGAGACAGAATGTTATATTTTTCTAAATATTTCATTAATCGAGTGTTCATGATTCGCTCGAGAATTTTGGACAACGAGGGAAGCAATGAGATTGGGCGATAGTTACAGACACGGTCTCTATCCCCTGACTTGAATATTGGTGTTATGACAGCTTTTTTGAAAACGTCGGGAAAACAGCCGGATGTAAGGCTTAACTGGCAAACATGGGCAATGATTGGTGATAATAAAGCGGCATATCTTTTAAGGAAGTTTGATGGTATTCCGTCCCAACCCACAGCACAGTTAGCTTTGAGACCAGTAATCAAATTTAATACTTCGTCTTCGTCTGTAGCTAGCAAGGCAAATGATTATGAGACCTGTGTGCCATGTGAAGAGGAAGTGGTCGACCCCAAATCCTTAGATCCGATAACCTCGGCCAGGGAACTGCCAACACTTGCAAAGTATTCATTACAAGCATTAACAGAAAGTTGTGGCAAGCTTTGGGATTTTAGTAATTCCATAGCGGATTCCTTTGGTGTTTCCATGGAGGTATTGGTTTTAATGACTTTCCAAAGTTTTTTATTATTAGAACGAGCTTCTCGTTTCTTTGAAATCTACGCTTTAACTTTTTTAATATTTCATTACAATAATTCCGGTACCTTCGATAAGCAATCAATAGGATATTGTCATTTTGTGTCACCCTAAGTTTCATATGCATATTGTCCCGGTTTCGCATATATCGTAGCAATTCCAATGTAATCCAAGGCTTGAGTATAGAAAACCGATGTGACAACTTCAGAGTTTTGGTGTTTGAAACAAGTGCCTGCGCAAGAAGATTAACAAGAATGGATGCAGCAGCGTTACAATCATTACATGAGAGAACAGAGGAAAAGTCCATATTAGACATCGCGATATCAACGGCAGCACAATCAACCTTCCTACATTAAATAGTACCTACGTATAAGATAGTGGACCGAATCACAGGCGGTTTAAACATTTATTATTTGTTTATCTTTTGATTTTGGATAACTTACCCTGTGGAACTTAAGGACAGGCTTAATTGGTTAAAATGTCTTCAAATCATGATTGAAAGTTCTTTAATCAGATCAATTAATAAAGAAAACATTATTGTTCGAAAAAAGTAGACCCTGTCTGAGTATCCTAATATGGACAGCCCAATTTCCAATCGTAAACACCCCGTCATGAACCAACCGTGACCATGGGACCTGTAAAGGGCTCGAAACGTCGGTTTGTTTGAGAAAACAAATATACGCGATTTAAATCCGGAAAAATAGTTTCATTTCCTGTATGTAACAATCGCGAAAACCTAAGAACTCGAGTTCTTATAAGGCTTCAGTTGAAAACCAGAATTTAGCAGGTGCTCTGTAGTACTTAAAGATTAGGTATGTCTACAGGGTGTACGAGAAAGGTGTAGTCATATTAAAGGACTCAAACGTACACTTGATTTAGACCCTCTGAGCAAAATTTCAATTAAAAGTAAGCGACTTTTAATGTTCATACAAGTTGAATCAAGTTCTGTACATAGCAAAACATCCACTGCGCCAACTCTCTTGCGAGTTATGTTACGATAACTTCATTTGCATAAGAGTACGTGCGAACGAACGAGCGAGGCGAAACAATTGCTGAGCACTATCGAAACGCTCTTTGGAGCATAATATGTCTTTTGAATATTTGAAACGTGAAATATTTATTTATTCGCAAGCAAACACGGTAACAAAAGATGTTATTATACAAGGTTTCAAGAACACGTGTTCCACCAGATACTGCCACGCAAATATTAAAATAAATTGAAATTAAATAATGTCATAATAGTACATTATGATACAAGTGTGCTAAGTTGGTCATTACACACGAGGCGTTATTACTCGCGCGAGCCGCAGGCGAGCGCGATAAGAAAGCCGAGAGTGTAATGATCAAAGCACACGTGTTTCATACGACGTTTTTCAACACATTTGCGAGGAAAATGAAACAAACTTGAGTAAAATGGAAATGAAAAATAGCTTTATTTGGCATTAATTATACAGATACACTGAATACTATATTAAGCTCACGTTAATGTAAATAATATTATTCTATTCTATACTATATCTATCAATAGCAACTAATTAAGAGTCTCCAAAGCCTATCAAAGTCATTGTATCTTGATTTTATCAAAAATGTAGTTATTTAAATTTAATTATTAAAACAATTGTTAAATGTACAATTTTCAAAATGGTAACGTGCAGTTTTGTTAGGCATTTGAACCGTCTGTGTGATATTATTTGTTACTATTTCATTATTGTCTTCTTGCGTAAAAGTCGGTGATACGGGTTCATTGTGTACAAATATGGATGAAAGTGGTGGTGGTTCATTTAAAGACTCAGAAATAGACAACCTAGGTAACAAATAACTTGTATCACGGGAGGTGGATGGCTGCGGTTCAGGACACATCTTCTTAACCTGGGGCTCCAGATTTATAGCGTGGGTTATTTGAGTACATATGTTGGACTTATTTCGAACTGAATCTTCAACATAAGACTCAGCAACTGAGCTAGATCGCCAGCCACCATGACGCTTTAAAGTAAGCAAATCAGCTCCCGAGTCAGCTAGCAATGTAGCTGATGTTCTTCGGAAACTATGCCCAGTGTATAAATCCGGGTCGGGTAGATTTAAAAACTTGGCAATTTCTTTAGGCATTGCACCAAATTTATTAATGCCTATTGGCTGAGCCACGCATCCCATTATTCTCATAAGGACAGATTCTCAATAGGACGGATTCTCAAGAAGACGGATTCTCATGAAGACAGATTCTCAAAAGAACAGCAGTACACGTAAGGAGAAAAAGAGAAAAAAATAGAGATAAAATTATTTTAATAACTTGTCAATTGTCGTCGTCAAAACGTCTTAGTATCGCAAGGCGTTGCAAACACTCAAAGACCGATATTTCACTCCGTACACATTCAGATACAATCTGTTCAATTTTTCTGTCAACTAAAATGTCACTTTTTCTCCTTCTTTTTCCCGTACAATAAAAGGACCCTCTGACAATTTTTATGTCCGACAGTTTTGCTTCCTTCTTCAAAAGCATGATGAAATAAAGCATCGATGGCCTTTTAGGAATTCTAGAATTAATTCTTTTATGCCACCCTTCGATTGCGTTTGTCGTTCGAAATTTCTCGCCAAAACAACTGAAAACTTCTCTCGTAATAAGATTGATCCATTGCTTCGAGAAATAATTTTGGAATTGTGTACTTTCTTCAGTATTAGGAGCTAATTCACATAATGTCAGATACGCCTCCGGTATAAGCGACGCTGGCAACAGTGCTAATAAGGAAAAGAGCTGAGTACATTTACGACCCTCGTTGGATGAACTAAAATTAATCGATTTCGACTTTTTCCAAACTGCGTTTGTAAAATGATAGTAGCAACCCTTTACTACAATGTCAGGATATATTGCCTTTATCGCTTGGATAATAGCCAGTTCGTAGTCACATTTGAAAGTGCTGATATTCATAAAAAATTGATATTTTAAAATTTTGAAAAGTCTCTCGTATGTAGTTTGGCTTTTGTTGGGCAACAAAGCGAACAACAATGGCACAAAGCACACAGTTCCTGATTCATGCGTAATGTCAGCATGTACAGAAAACAGCTGATAGAAAGGAATCGGGCAACATCTAAACGTTCCATCAACGTACACAATATCAACTGTTTTCAATGTTGCTTTTGCCAGTCGAGTACCAAAAATTATAATCTTCTCTTCAACACCATCGTCATACAAAAAGAAATCACTTACTAAACTGTCTGGCAACTGCACATCTTGGGGTCGCAAAAATTTACTTTTTTTTACATTTAAAAATTTATAGCGTGCCCGATACAGCGTATCCTTTTTTGAACTGAATGTAGGTAATTCCTCTGGGGAAAGCATTTCGCCCTGACCAAATGTATGATCAGAATCCTGTTTATGAAGTTTGTAATAGTGTTTCTCAAAAATTTCAGGTATAGGCGCCATATTAAGACAAACCTCTTGTTTGGCTAATGACATTGTGAAATCAATTTTGTTACGTTCATAATCTGGTAAACATACATGTTTAGCTTCTTTCACAATTTCTTTATTATCAGCTGTTAATGTTATGGAAGTGCTACAAATGTTTTTATTGACGCATCGCCAATTAGTTGTACCACACATATTTGTTTTAACAAAATTATATTTATGGCCAGCGTGCAGAAGCACCATTCCTTGATTCGATAACCGGCCTTTACCTATAACAATAAGTAAAAAACTTCATTCGGTGCTTCTTTTCCGTGGTTCAGTCGTGATATACCGGTTGACAGGACCACAGCTAAACTTTTGGTTGTCTATAGATTTGACTGTACCCATGGTCACTAAGAATTATCGTCTGTCCGGTTAACTGTACTACCACATGAAAGTTTAGGTATGGTATGGTCCGGTCAACCGATCTATCACAACTGAACTACTCCCCAGTTCTATCCATCAATACATGTTGTACAGCTCCAAACGGAACAGAGACGATAGGAAAACTGTCCTGACACAGTAAATGAATATTCATAAAAATTAACAGCTCATAAACTGAGTCGTACCTTTATTTCCTTCAATTATCACGATGTTAATTTTTCCAGAACTAGGGCCCGCTTTATCCATTTTTGAAAAAAAAATCAATGATTTTACATAGAGATAGGAAAATTAGCTTACATTCAAGATATTTCATGACAATGTCAAATCAATGACATGTTTAATAATTAGTTTTATCAAATCACCAGTAACAAAACAAATTATACAGCAAGGAGATTACACTTTCCACTGCAATTTACTCATATACCTACTCTGCTGTTTCAATCCACTATTCCCCGGGAGTCAACAACAAGCATCGTGTATGGATACCCACGGTCCATACATAGGCCTGTGCCCTGCAGTGGGACGTATACAGGCTGTGTGATGATGATGAAACAAACCGACACACCATAATGCGTTATATGTTATGTATTGTGAAAAAAAGGATCAATTAATAATTTCAAATAAATTTAAAAAATGATCACGTGCATCATAAATGCACAAATTAACCATTTATGATGTATCGGTTTGTTTACACCCTGGCAACAGTGGATTGACATTTTGACCAAATATTGTGATATCATCATCAGTATCACTTCAGCCGAAAGACGTCCACTGCTAGAAATAGGCATCCCTCAATGATAGGCATCCTCAATTATCGCCACGACGACAAAAAAAAGTACTATTTAAAGGCCCATACAAAAAGTAACCAACGCGCAAGGAACATGCAGACATACGTTAAACTTATGTTACCGAGGCGTATTTCAAATACTTTTGCGTGCACCTGTACAATTTCCGGTTTTTTGAGAATCTGTCTTCATGAGAATCCGTCTTCTTGAGAATCCGTCCTATTGAGAATCTGTCCTTATGAGAATAAAGGCACGCATCTACCCTTCTGGTAGTTTTGAAAAAACCGATCGGATTTTGCCTTATCTGTCCTAAGCGCTTCGTACTTTTTTACTATGTCGTAAAATGGACCGTGAATGGCAAACGATCTCGGTACCTTATTTTTAGTGTTGTTAATTTTAATCAAAAGCATTTGGCCATGAGTTTCTACGTCTTTTGCCGTTACTTCGCTTAGTTCTTGGCGTCTACACGCGCCAGTGACACCAAATATCATTGCAACCTGTAAAGAAATTAAAAATATAGGTATTTTCGCAAATATAATACAAGAAAAATGAAAACATAAAAAAATTAAGGTTTAATACGATCAACTGACCTTTGTTGCTAAATACTGATAATCGGGGGCTTCTTTTAAAAACTTTTCGACGTCAGTTGGCGAAAGTACCTTCGATTTTCTTGCAACATACCCATCAGAGCGTCTCTTTAAAAATGCCGTCAGATTTGAATAGTTTTTTATGTCTATGTTATTCTTGTTCTATACTGTGGTCTTTAACATAGAATAAATGCACCAGAGCGAGCTGGGCTTAAACCTATTCGCCAGTTCATTAAAATAGGCAAGAAAAACATTTTCTGAAAACGAAGACGCTTTTTTGTTGGTTTTCCATTGTATAAAAGTTTCATATGCAGCCATGTAATGTATTTTTCTCTGGATTTCGAAGGTAATAAACTGTCACTTGCGTTTTGTGCCTCTGTGAGGATTTCGGGCGGTGTTAAATCCATCAAAATGTTTTCTTCCGTGCTTGAGCAGGACATTTTAAACACCTAGGTAATTATCTAACACACAGCGTATATAAACGTTTCGAACGTATCAATGGAAATTGGCGCGCAGAGTTATTTTTTCTGCGCCTGGCGCCGCGGCGCGGATATGCGCGCGCAGGTGCTTCGGCAATAATGAGACTTAGGTGAAATTCCTAAACAGCCAATGCGAAATAATATAAATATGTCCTTATTTCACTCAAATTCGTGTAAAATATTATCCAAAATAAGTAATTTTATTCAATTAAAGTTTTATAGGTGTATATTGTGTATGTTTTTCTATATTTATCACATCAAATAAGAAATATAAATTTATTAATAAAAATATTATTTGTAAGGTAAGACTACACAACCGTATTAAACAGAAATAAAAAAAAAACTGTGACCCTGTCTGTTTGGGATTATTGTCATTGTAATTTGAATCTTATAATATGTAGGTTAGAGCTGTTTTTTTAATAGACCAAGTTAATTTCAAAGACATAACCCGGATAATTTAAGAATGCATAGTTTTAATACATAGGCCTTGTTGTGAGATACATCTTAATCCGGTTAAGCCTATACTTATTACACACACGTTTTGTAATATAATTACAAACGCGTGTTCAATAGCTAGGTTTATGAGCCTAAAAGCGATACAATAAGAAGCCCGTTACGAGCAAATGTGTTGAAAATTAAAATTATATAATTTGTCAATTATGCAATGTCAAATAAAATTAAGTAAAAATGCCAATAAATAGCAACAGCAATAAAATCATAAATTAAACAATATCAAAGAAGTAGGAACAGCACAAATATAAACAAAATATCAAATACAAACTAAATGTCAATTTCTTTTTTTTTTAATCTTTGATATCATATAAACACAGATCACATAGTAAATCAAATAACTTTTTTTTAAATATTTTTGTAGGTAAGTCTGCGATAGCTGCAGGCAAAGCATTATACACTCGCGAGCAACCAAACCGACTCAATGTCTAAGCGCGCATTCAGAGTAGGTTTTATCAAAAAGTTTACAACAGCATCAATATATTTAGCATCAATATCGATTCAGTAGTTTTTAAAAAATAAAATAAAATAGGCAGTACAGGAAAATTTACTCGCGGTACCCAGTACGAGTTGGGCGACCAACTAACCCGATAAAACCTCCCGCACGCGGCTTATCCCTACAGTCGCTTTCCAGAAGTTGACTTGAACGCATCTCCGTGAATCGTCATCACTATTTTGACAAAACCATGGATACAACACCGGAAGAAGCCGCTCGAGTTGTTGCTCTTTTGCAACAGGGACTTAGTCAGCGATCTGTCGCTGTTCAACTGCACCTAAGCCAATCTGCTGTATCAAGGGTATACAGAAGATTTTTAGAGACTGGTGTATTCGAACGGAGGCCGAGAACCAGCCCTCACAGGTGCACAACTCAAATCGACGATCAGTTCATAGTCTCTACATCTCTACGAAATCGCCACCTGACTGGTGTCGACGTACAGCAAGAGCTAAGACGTGTTCGAGGAGTGGTTGTAAGCAAGTGGACAGTTCGAAGACGCCTGAGGGAAGCCAACCTTACACCAAAACGTCCTGCAACTGGTCCGAAATTGACGCCAAGCCATCGACAAGAGCGCCTGCAATTTGCTAGAGAGCACCTCAATTGGAACCACGAGCAATGGCGGGCTGTCTTGTTTACTGACGAGTGCAGAATGTGTCTGCATGGCAATGATAGGAGAGGTCGGGTGTATAGGCGCCCAGGTGAACGATTTTCGCAGTGCTGTTTCACTGAAACTGTTGCATATGGCGGCGGCTCTTGTATGATGTGGGCTGGAATTTCTTTAGACGGGAAAACCGAACTCGTTTTCGTGCCTGGGGGAGGCCGAGGAGGAGGATTGACAGCCGATCGGTATATTACCGATATTCTCCTAGAACATGTTGTTCCGTACGCGGGGTTTGTCGGCGATAACTTCTTATTGATGCACGATAATGCGCGGTGTCACACTTCGCGTATAACTAAGCGGTTTCTGGAAGAAGTTCGTATACAGACCATGGACTAGCCAGCGCTTAGTCCAGACATGAATCCCATCGAATATTTATGGGACGAGCTCAAACGAAGGGTTCGAGCCAGAAATCCGGCACCTTCAAATATCAATGATCTCAAGATGGCGTTGTTAGAGGAATGGGACGGAATTCCTCAAGAAGTTATTAAAAAGTTGATCAGGTCAATGAAAAATCGACTACAAGCTGTTAGTAGGGCTAGAGAGGGTAACACCAAATATTAATTAAATAAATTTATTATTTTTTTATTTTTTTTGTTTTAATTCAAATAACAATCTCCATAAATTATTTTTCTAAATTCCTATTTTCCCTAATTGTTAACTTTATTACCATTATTTCAAAAACAACGCAATCGATTTTTATGCTAATGGGACCATCTTAAAGCTAAAGTTTCAGGCTATCAGAAAATAAGACATTTTTATTAATTGACTGGGTAGTTTTTGATAAAAGCTACTTTATATGCAGGTGTAGGGTCTGAGTCGGTTTGGTTGCTCGCGAGTGTATATTTGTAAGGACATGTTATAGCAATTCCTCCTAAATATAAAAGCAAGTACTCTCATGGGAGGGGCCAGCTAAGCAGTTTGGATATCTAGTTAAAAAATTACATGCTTCGCGTTTCCTAGTAAATAAGACCAAGTTTTTTTTTAACAAACATGCATACCTCATATATGTACATGGCGGGAAGCGTTAGAAGATTTAGCTTTCTAACAAACGGTCTACAAGATTCGAGCGGACCTACTCTACATATAGCTCTGACACATTGTTTCTGGATAGCAAATACACGGTTTATCTCTACGCAGTGCCCCCAGATGATGAGGCCATACCGCAAGCTTGAGCAGACAAATGCATGGCAGGCCATCAAGGCAGTCCTCTGATCACATATGTGCGTTAGACGATGTAAACCAAATACAAATTGATTCAGCTTTGCACATTATGAATCAACCTGTGGTTTTCATGTCAGTTGAGAGTCCAAAACTATGCCTAGAAAATTGCTGGATGAGCATTCCACAATTTCATCTCCATGACATCTTACAGAGAGTGTCTGGGGCTTTTCATTATAATTATAAAATTGTATGAGCTTTGTCTTTGAAACATATACTTTCAGATTATTTCTCTTAAGCCAGTCAATAATATTACATATAGTGTCATTTATTTCTTTTTCATAATCTATGTCAGACATTGATATGTCATCTGCAAAAAGGGTGCATATATATTTTGTAATTTCAGGGAGGTCATTAACATACAATAAAAACAGCAATGGACCTAAAATACAGCAAGTATTTTAGGTCCGCCATATTTGAGCCACACCGTATTTATTAACTTTAAACTCTGATCTGTGGGTCTCAATCTCATTATTATTATTTAACTTCACTACCTCCACACACTGAGTTCTATTGCTAAGGTAACTTGTTAGCTATCCAGTTATGCACCTGGCCACGAAAACTTACGTAGCTTTCTAATTTGGATAGTAGAGTTTTATGGCAAACGCAATCGAAAGCTCTACTCATGTCAAATAAAACAGAACAGACAGGTACTTTCTTATCTGCAAAAGTTGAGATAGGTATCTTTGATTACCCTGAAACATGCCTGTGTGGTAGATTTTCCCTTTTGAAACCCAAATTGCTCTACTTTAATAATGTTGTACTTGATAGGAAAGCCGTAAGTCTTTTATGCATTACCTTTTCAAAAAGCTTTGATATTACCGATATAAGTGCAATAGATCTGTAGTTTCCCAAAGTCTTTTTCGCCCCTCTTAAAGAGCTGTTTTATTATGGAGATTTTAAGAGGCGACGGAAATGTACCCTCCATGAAGGACAGGTTTACCAAATGTGCCAGTAATGTCGATAGTTCATCAGCACACGATTTAAAAACCTTAGTGCACACGTCATCGTAACCGGCAGAGTTTGTGTTGTTCAGGGATTTTATTAGTTTTTATTTCTGCTTCATCAGTGGGATATAAAAATATCAAATAAATAAAAAAAATATCGTTACTATCTTGTCCCGGGTCCGTAGTCGATAAGTTTTAATTTTAAAAATGAGTGTTAAACTCAGATGCTATCTCTCGAGGATTTTCAGTCTTAAATTTATTTACGGTAACGTGTTCAATAAAATGTTTGCTACGTAAAGTCTTTTTTGTTTTCGTTTTTTTGTTTCGTTTGTCCTTGTTTTTTATTATGTTCCAAGTAGCTCTATTTTTGTTTTTAGCATTGACCATATATGTATTATTACAATGCTTTTGAGCGGTAATGATAGTCCATTTCAAAATTTTTGTGTAGGTTTTATACAGTCTTTCTATTTTGTGTCTTTTTTGTAATAGTTCATACGTAATTTTCTTTTAGTGATACAGGACTTTCTTATTCCCTTTGACAGCCATTTTAAATTCGTATCATGAAACATTTTAACTTTAATCTTTGGAAAACATAAGTTAAACAATAGAACAAAATTATCATAGAAAAAACTAAAAGCATGTTCAAGGTCATCAGCATAACTAAAAAGCTCGGACCAGGCATAAGATTCTAAGTAGAATTTAAATTTAGTAACATTGTCCACTGAAAAGTCTCTCTTCATTTTAAACCAGTGCCTAATTGGTTTTTGACGGGAAGTTATAGGAAAAGTTAAAAGTGGAGCCGTGTTGTGGTCTGATATGCAGACTGGTAATGTTACTCCAACAGCATACAGCTAGCGATATGATCTATGAAGTGTTTAAGCGAGTCGATGTGTATTTATGTAAGTTCGTATTGTAGTTTTCTAACAAAGTTTTTAGGTCACGTGATAATTTATTGTCAGTTAACGTGTTAATGAAATTCCAGTCACCTGTCAATATATTTTTTTTTTTCGTTTTATTTTTTAGTCTATCTAGCAATAAATATAATTTTTCAAAAAATATATTAATATATGAGTTGGGTATTCTATATATGTCGATTATTAACAATTTATGCTGCATAATTTCTATTCCACAGCATTCAAAGCTTAATTCCAATGCAAGATCTTGAAGGCATGTTATGGGTCTTGCCTCGATGTTTCTGTCATGCATTATACACACACCCCCTCGTCTTTTATTATGTCTGCAGAAAGACGAACTTATTGAGTATGGTTATCGCTTCATTTGCAGAATCCAGCCCTGTTTTAAGCATTGTAATCAACGATGTTTTATTCTCAACGGCAATTAGCCTATCTTCCAAGGAGCTGAAATGGGTTTCCATGTAACTGAATTTCTCGTTGAGTGACTGTATCTCTGCAGTTATTTTCTGCAGACCAGTCCTCAAGGTAGAAAAATCATTTCTAAATTTGCGCAATTCTTTTAGGACCTCGGCTATATTGTTACTATTCGTAGATTCAGTGGACTCATAAGACCATTTAGATGTAACGCGAACAGGATCCAATTCGTCGCAAGACACGTTTACTTCAACCATTTGAGATTTAAACTGCCTACGTGTAGGTGTTTCGTCCCCTTTGTTGCGCCTAGAAACCAAAGTGCAGGACGGACATAGCCAGTTTTGCTTGATGGTATTATAGGTTTGTAACTGCATATTTAAACACTTGTAATGGTAATACCCTTTACAAGTAACGCAAGCCAGCACCTCGCCATGGTTTATTTTAGTGTTACACGCTGCACAATTCATTTTCGCAGAAGAAATTCTATCAAGCCCCTACGGAATTCTCTGAGTGGCACGCTACGTTTTTGTGAAGTCTACGGTACTTACTCTTTGCCCGATGCACACACGTATCAGTGGCGTGAAGACTTTGAACACATGCAGGTATCGACTTTTAACCTTTGACAAATAGCAACAAATTTGCTTGCGAAACACAATCACACAATTTTTTCTGAATGTAGTGGGACGTATGCACTTTGTCACTTTATTAGTAGTCTTTTCAAATAAATAATTTATCCAGAAGCTGTGATTTCACTATAGATAACGATCTATGTAGCTCTAGCTAATACAAGGATTTCGTAAATTTAGCACTAATTTCATGGAATTAATACACTTGTTAAATTATTTCAATGACAGCTCGTACGTGGAATATACTACTTGTTTACCGACGCGGCAAAGATGTAGAATAGAACACAATAAGCTTGTATAGGAAATGAAACTATTTGTTCCGGATTTAAATCGCGTATATTTGTTTTTTCAAACAAACCGACGTTTCGGGCCCTTGACAGGTCCCATGGTCACGGTTGACTGAGGTGGTACAGTCTTCAACCAGTTATGTCTAATATTAATGCAAACCACCCTATTTTTTCACTATAGTTACAATAGTTACTAATTAAATAACTTGTTTTTAATTTTACAAAGAAAACATTCCAGAAAGGGTCACCAAGAAAATAATTGTTTCCTAAAAATGAGCAAGTGTTCTTACTGCAATAAAATGCGACATATTAAGGAAGAATGCTTAAAACTAAGAGTCGTAGGTCTTCCGCCGTAGGCCTTCCGTCCGAATACGGCTACATCACAATAGACATATTATACATTGCACGTTATTCAGGATGTACCCAGTGGTTGTTTGAAGAACTATACGACAGCTAAGGTAAATCACAAACCAGTTAAGACTGTTTTAATGTTAGGTATTGTTAAACTGTTTTATTAATTTTTGAAGGATTTGGGTAGGTACCTCATGCATAATTGATTTTTGAAATATTTTGGTAGTCATGTGTAACTACTCGTATTACCGAAAGTGTAATTTTACGGCATAATGTTAATGTTGGTACATATAATGGCGTAAATGTCTTTAAGGTTTTATGTGGATCGCAAATAACACGGTTTAGGCTTGACCTTGACAAAAGCTAGTGGTGGACGATGCCACATGCGACGGCGTTATGTTATAATAGGCGTGCATAATTGTTCCCGATTATGCACAGGATCTGCAGCTTGATTTTGATTGCGTCTCCCGACCGGAAGCTGCGTCTTTAACGAGTCGAGGCGCATAGTTGCGATTCACAAGTGGCCGATCGGAAACTTTTGACATTTCTAATCGGTACAATAATTGATTTAACTCACAAATTAGAAAGATATAGTAGGAATCAGGTTCATCTTCTCGCTCGGAAGCCCATCTGATTTCGAGACTACCCGGTCGGATCGATTCCGATTTGAATCAAAATCAGGACGTTGGGCCTAATTATTGGTCAATTGTACAGAGTTTAGTAACGTCTACATGGTAAAGACACCCGCCTCTTCAAAATATCTAATGCAAATAATTTTCGGAAATTATTAAATAACTGTATAAAAAAAATGAGTAACAGTGTTAGACTGTGTATACACGAGGACATCCAATTGCAACATCAACAATATTGCACTTTTTTGCACCGAGGTCTCGAGCCCCGTTTCGGATAAGACTGAGAATTCGAAACAGAGGTTTGTTTATGGTAAAGAATTAGATTGTTTTACAGAGATCATATGACGTTATTATTATTGCTTTAGATTATTTATATTAGAGTTGAAGGTAAGTCATAAATGCGACTAGTGAAGCGTATAGATGTATTAAATTCACCTTATATCAGCTTAGTTCTCCTCGTGTCGAAGATGTGCGTTGATTATCGTGCACTAAATAAGTTGTGTACTAAGTTGTGTAATTAGTGCACTAATTAAGATTTGGTTTGGCCAATTTTCGGTTTTCAGAGAGCGATGGATGACGTGTTAGGCAATTTCAGTTTGCAACTGCTTATTTACATGACGTTTTTTATATTTGAGAGCAACGCCGACGCACAGAACGGAGAGAATCTGAGAGGCCAGAATGACTATTAGATTAAACACATAATAATAATTTATGTTTTAGGTCATGGGACAGGCGAGAATCTAAAATAGATATCCAAAATAATAATAATAATTCGTTTATTTGATTAAAACATGGTATAACAGGAGATGTAATAAGAGACAATACCAGTTCAAATGCTCTCTTCTGCTGTCCTTTGTTGAATATTTGGATCACGAGGTGAGTAATGGCGAGGTAAGGCCTGCCCAGCACAAGTTGAATGTTGTACGTGATTTCAAGGCGCCCGAGAGTGTGCAAAAGGCTAGGCAGTTCCTGGGAGTCATCAATTGTTTTCGTAAGTACGTGCGTAACTATGCAGTTAGTGCACAATCTATCACATTACTCATTTCAATTTCAGGATCAACCCTGCGTTTGGAGCTAAAGGCAACGAGGAGCATTCGACAATTTAAAGTTAATTTTAGTTAGTCGTTCAGTATTGGCGCTGTTCAGTCCGAATCCAGGTTTGTACTTCCAAAATTGGTTTGGGTGGGATCCTCCTTTACTGAAGCCAGTTTCGGTTTGTTTTGGAGCAACCCGACGACTTTTGGAAACCCGTACCTTATTCTAGCAGGCAAACTGCCCCGGCTGAGCAACAATACAACACAAAATCATAGTTACGTGTTTTATGTTATGAGTCTACAGAAATCTAAGGTGTACATTCATCAGCGGTGTAACTTGCACCATCATAACGGATTGTCATTAATTGCATTGGATATGGACCAAGCGAGACTTTACACCCTCGTCTCGTGTAGCTACGTGATGGCTCGAGGTGCAGAGTTATAATTTTGATATTGAATGTCGAGCAGGCAAGTTAATGGCGCACATTGAGGTACTGAATCGTAACCCCGTACGTACAGTCGTATGTTGTGTAGAAAAAGATTTAATTGAAAGGTTACAAAGGGACGGCCACTCGACGATCAATATACGTGATTTGGTTTGAGACTACATAGTCGAATATATATTCGAAAATAATGTTTTGTTAAGTAACTGTTGAACGGCGAGAATAAGGTTATGGTACCACGGAGATCGGTTGGTCATTGATTTGTACAATGCACAGGCATATCATGATAACAGTGGTCACGTAAATTACCACAAGACTTATGATATGGTGTAGGAAGGTCGTTTAAGGCTCGCCTACGAGCTAAGGTCATCTAGCACCTTAAAATCATTCGCGAGAGTCTGTAGTGAAAAGTTAATGCCTCGTTTTGACGATCCTCATGTTATTACGAAGGTTCTGCCACATGCATTCGTCGTACATTCTTAGATACATTCGTAATAGTACAAAAACTCGTGATCGTTCTTACGAAAATGTTTTCGCGTGGGACCAGTTAAAGCCTTCCCGCTTGCCGAACGATGATTCGGATTGATCGTTCACTTTCAACTTTTAAAAGCTGTGGTAATTATTGTTACCTTAGAATAAAAACTAAGATTGTTACATTTTCACCAGCCTTCTTATGTTATTATTATTACTATTCACTTAGATTGATTGGATTGAGAACGGATCTTTGGTTAACGATTTGTTGTAACTGTCTGCAATTAAAGAATTACGATTTGGTTGAAACTCATGTGCTTATATGTATACAAACTGAATGATGTGTGTTTATATCTATACAAACTCAATGATGTAGAATACCTATGCTCATTCAATCTAGGTATGGCACTGCTCACTACGTGAATGTATTTTGATCCCAAGTCCTTGTGTCGTAGGGCTAGTGAGTTGGAGTACTACAGTAACCACATAACTGATATGTTGCGGCCGATGACCTACCTACTAAAATGCTTACACCAGCAATCACGCTCACACACACACAACAACATACACGCGCTCGCACGTACACACACACAACGTGTTCACACGCACATATCGACACTTACCCCTATACACGTACACGTACAGACACCCACACAATACACACACACACACACACACACACACACTCACACTCACACACAACGCGCTCACACGCAATACACACACTTACCCTGTGTTCGTATTCACGTTTTCTTAGTTTTGCGTACTCTCTGTACAGGACACTGAATGAATTATTGTTATTATTCAAAAATAACCAGGTCTTTCTCTGATTGATTTGGCAACTTCTGGTCATAACTTTTATTGTCTACTATGGATGATTTGTCATTACATAACGTACAATCGATCATTGTTTGGCCATTTGTACGATCGATCATTATTTGGCCATTTTATTATCTAACCTGGTCTGTATTCATCCTTAAGAGAAGAATTAACTTAGAGACCGCTATAATCCACTTTAAGAGGTGGTGGTGTTTAAGATATATATCGCATGCGCATGTGCCCTTGAGAGGGTAAAGACTCCTTACGAAGGGGGCATATAAGATGTAGACCTGCAGAGGCGGACCGTCTGTTGTCAGCTCACGGTAGCCTACTATACTCTGGCCTTCAGAAGCTAGTCGCTGACCTTGCAGGGTCTGTTGGTCCCTCGTGTTGTAGTTGATACATATGTGAAGTCTACTGTCAGCCTTCAGAAGCTGATTTGTCCCAATTCCTCGATGTTGGGATCTACTGAACGTAGGGGTTTAATCGTCTGCTTTAAGAAACCGAACGTTGGGATCCATTGAACCTTTAGAGGTTAAGTTGTCTGCTTTAAGAATCCGACTATGTCCAATTATAAGATGTTGTCACTTTCAGGTTTTTGTCGCGTGTCACGGAGTTTTACTCCAAGATATTCAATTATTTTTGTAATTAATAATTATATTAATTTTTATATTAATATTTATTATTAATACCTCTCATGATGTTTGTTAGACCTTAGTTTGTTAGACTGTAGGACCTTGAGAAGTCGCGTGATTCTCTTCACCAGGACTCCTGCGCGAGACGCACAATGGTCACTAGAAGAGAAGGCCGACTATAAGGATACGTTTGCGCGCAGCCACTCCACAAACCATGATACACTCACTACGCATGCGCACCGCGGCGTGCGCCAGGGACAGATCTCCGCCTACGTTCAGTTCGCGCGTCCGCGACCCAGCGTTTATACGTGTAGTGTATGATTCCGCCCGCCGCGCTCCGACCGCGCGGCTTTTCATGTTAACATACCATAATATGTAGGCCTTATGAATAAACTAAGTGTGTATTCTATTGGATATGTTTTATTGTGATTGGTAATGTTTCTAATAAAAGCTATGTTTGAAAACAATTACATTTGTCTTAATGATGGCTCTCTTACAAGAATAAAAATGGTGAATGACCATCTACAGACATCTTCTCCTGACGTTTCTTTTGCATCCACTGATATTGCTACTAGTATGCTTTGGGGGACTACCAATGAATGTCTTGGCAGTGATCATGTGGTGATCAAACTGAGGTGTGGGTATCCCAGACAAAGGACAGAAAGAAAGAAATTACAAGATAGCTGAGTGGGATAAGTACAAGAAAGAAGCTGAAGATAATGTTCAAGCTAGTTACAATCTGTTTATTGACAGTATCCAATCACTAGTAGACAAATATATTCCTTGGTTTAAAATATGTTAAGACCGAACATCAAAATTTGAACCCAAGCCGTATTGGAATAGGGAGATTTCCAAAGTTGTGGCAGAAAGACGACTGGCATTAGCCGCATTGAGACGTAATCCTACTCCAGATAATGACAAGGTTATCTAGGTTATATTGCAAAATAAAATTTCTCAAGCCGTATCTTTTCAATTAAAATTATTATATAGTAAATATTTATTATATAGTAAAAAAATAATTATTATATAGTAAAATTGCAATTAATCAAATGTGCATCTTTTAAGACATGGAAAGAATTTTTGTCGAGTATTGATAATGAAACATCTGCAACAACTATGTGGACGAAGATATGATGGATGAAGGGGAGACGTGGTATCAAGTCTGGTGTCAACCCTGCTAATGCTAGAAATTTGTTAATCTCTTTAACTCCGTATACGGTTCCTGAACCCTGCCCAGAATTCATAAATGTACAACCGACAGTCTTAGATGCACCTATATCATTAGCTGAATTTAATAATTGCATAAAGAAGAAAAACACCTCTCCCGGAGTCGACAACATTTCATATTCTATGATTTCTAATTGGCCAATGGTTGCTAAAGCAATACAAGTTAACATGTTTAATGTAATTTTAAAAAGTGGTGTAATTCCAGAACAATGGAGAGATGTTCTTATAATTCCTATTCCTAGGCCAGGTAGGGATCCTGGGTCTCCATCATCTCTGCGTAATATATCGCTTATGTCTTGTCCTTGTAAAATCTTTCACCTGATCCTTATGAGACGAATTGACTTGTTTGTGGCGAGCCGGGCTTTGTTACCTGATGCAGCTACTGGCTTCAGACGTCGGCCGGTTGTATTTAGATAATTTAGCCGTTATTTCATCAGACATTCAGCTAGGATTTAGTAAGAGAGAACACACTAGAATATCTTGTTTCATGGACATAGATAACGCATATAATAACATAAATGTAAATTCTATGATTAATATTTTAAAACAAATAGGTATCAGCTCAAACTTATGTAGATATTTATGGAACTTTTTATCAGATAGAAGATGTAGAGTTAACTTAAAAGATGAGAAAGAACCCTACACCAGGCACAACTGCAGGGGACTGGCTCAGGGAGATCCTATTTCTCCTTTGCTATTTAATATAGCCACCATGGACATTGGAAATACTATTAAAAATGTCAGTATTTCTCAATATGCAGATGATTTTGTATTGTATAAGACAATAAAGAAAGGTAATTTATTAGATGCAGTTGAAAAACTGGAATCTGCTATTAAAGCCATGGTGACTATATTAGAGAGTATTGGGCTGTTTATTTCAGAATCTAAATCCAATGTATGTATAGGTATTTACAAAATCTAGAAAAGAAATCAACCTTAATATTAATATTCACGGTCAAATACTAAAGAATGTTAAAAAGTTTAAATATTTAGGATTGTGGTTCGACTCTTCGATGCGATGGAGTGCTCATGTAAAATACATTTGTGAAAAAACTTACAAGCTTTTAAACGTTTTAAAGATATTAGCGGGAAGGTCGTGGGGAGTTCACTCCAAACATTTACGTAGACTATACATTTCTCTTATCAGAAGTAGATTAGATTTTGGTGGATTCATATATGTCAGTTGCCAAAACCCACTTAAAAAAGCTAGATGTGTTACAAAATCAAGCACTTAGAATCTACGGAGGCTTTATTCGTAGCACCCCAGTCTACGCTATGGAGAATGAACACTCTCTTCCTCCCCTATCTGTTAGGCGTTATTTGTTAGGCTGTAGGTTTTTATCCAGACTAAATAATGGTTCCAATAAAAATATTGTAAAGGTTTTTCAAAACTTAATAGCACGGCGCAATAGCTTCAGTGAAACCAACTTTCCCATTCATGCCAAAATTTACACTGAGTTCAGAGACGTAGAAATTTTTGAGGAACCAAAACTTGGAATGTATTCCCTGGACATCTGGGTTACTTCCATAGACAATAGTCGTATTGTTAATAAAATCCGTTACAATAAAGAAACCAAGCGCAGTTCTTATGATTACCAACTAAGAAATTCCGCACTGTTTATGTTATCAAAAGATTATACTGGTTTCTATAAGATATATACAGACGGTTCTAAGTCGGTTCGTGGTGTTGGAGTTGCCCTTCTGGATGCTCAGTCTAATGCATCTTCCATGTGGAGGGCACACAATAACATATACGTTATGAGAGCAAAGATTATTGCCATCAAAGAAGCGTTACAGTATGTAGTGGATCAATTGTCAAATGAGCAGTCAGTTGTTATTCTAACTGACTCAAAGAGTGCTCTGCAGCACTTGGCTCAGTGTGTCTCGAGTCATCGAGGTATGCCGATAGCCAATGAGGCTCTTCAGTTGATCCACAACATACACCGCAGAAGTGTGCGTTTAAGGCTCCAATGGATTCCCTTCCATGTGGGATTGCGCGGAAACGAAGAAGTTGACTCCCTTGCAAAATCAGCTGCTGAAAATGGTACTGTACTCGATTGTAAGCCTTACGCCACCGAGATTATTCCACTAATTAAGAAAAGAACCCTAGAAAAGGGGAATATCATTTCGGAGAACAATCGGTGGATAAAGGCCTTGGAATATGGTACAGAACCATTCAGAGTAATCCACAGTGGGTACCCTGGTTTGATTCGGTTAATATAGCAAGGATATATCTTGCATCGGCTTTTAGACTGCGTTCTGGTCACATTCTAACTAATAAATTCTTTCATATGATGGATTTTAAACCATCCCCATTGTGCAGTACTTGCAATATAATAGAGATAGATTATGTATTGGTGGAATGTGACCGTAACGTATCCCTAAGAGGTACAATGTTTGGGGATGTAAGTTTATGCAATGGACAAATTAATTGTTGGTTTAGAGAGCCTGTATGTCTTGCACTCTAAACTTGTACAAGTTTTTGAACATGTCTCTTGAGTAGGGAACCCAGTATTCCTCCCATGAGGCTGACATAGTCTCCCAAGATGGCTAAAGCCTCAACAAAAAAAATAGATAAAAAAAAGCATATAAAGCAAGTCCTACATCCGAATAAGTTGAAGATTCCACGCCAATGCCGCAGGCCCCGTGTGATACCGCCAACAGTCGAGCGAAGACCTGCCATTTTACCTTACGTGAGAGGTGTTACAAACAAGATCGGAAAAGTTCTCAGGCTTGAATCTATCAAGGCCTATTTCAAACCCCTGAGGAAGATTTCTTAGTTCCTGAGACCCGTGAAATGTAACATCCCCTTACAGGGTGCAGGAAATTACAAGTTGATTGCGGTCTCTCTTATATTGGATAAACGAAGCGAAGTATTTGTACCCGCATCAAAGAACGTACAACTCATGTCAAATACCGTTGCGTAAACAAGTCTGCAGACTGCGAGCATGTCATGGATAAACCTATACATTCAATGAAGTTTGACAAATCTCAGGTCCTTGCAAAAGAAGTCCGTTATCTACCCAGGATGCTGCGAGAGGCCATTGAAGTTAAAAAACATCCTAATTTCAACAGGGAAGATGGTTTCTCCATACCACCACTTTGGGATCCAGTATTTCCTCTAATGAACAATCCCAAACAGACATAAGACTGGAGTACTAACTAATATGTTTTAGTTTATTATAATTAATAATAAATTGAACTTAATTAAAATTCATTCAATAAAATAATTTGTAAATTTTAATGTAGCGTAAAAAGGAATGATTTCTCTGTAAAATTAAATATAAGGTGTTTAATTAATAACTATTGTAACTATAGGAAAAAATAAGGTGGTTTGCATCAATATTAGACATAGCTGGTTGAAGACTGTACCCCCTCAGTCAACCATGACCATGGGACCTGTAAAGGGCCCGAAACGTCAGTTTGCTTGAAAAACAAATATACGTGATTTAAATCCGGAAAATTAGTTTCATTTCCTATGTGTAACAATCGCGAAAACCTAAGAACTCGATAAAAAGAAAAACTTTTTCTTTTTCTTTTTAATTTATTTTTATTCTTTGTTGAGTCGAGGAACGACTAATGGGAGTAAAAGTATGTTTGCAGTTATATTCTGTGCATATTTGCTTAAGTTGTTTACTTTGTAAACCCAGTTTTTGTAGTTGTCGCGTGTTCCTTAAGCAAATTAATAATTTCGTTGTCCGCTACGTCAAGTTTCTCATTCAGCCTATTTATTTCAGATTTTAAGTCCTGTAAGTCACTTTCAATACAAGATCTAGGCCCGGGGTAGCTTCTATTTAAGTCAATTGAGTTTTGATGATATCTCAGTTTCTTCGTCATGTAAAGAGCTGAAGGAGTTCTCAGTAGACACGATTATGACGATTTTTTCGCGATCTTAACTTTTTCGTTTTCTTTATGAAAATCCATCCAACATGATTGACATTTCCAGGTTTTTTTATTATCGTGAAATCTTTGAGATGAGACATTTGCGCATGTTAAATCATACGTCTTGTCACAATTTACACAAACTAGAAATTCTCTACCATTTATTTTTTGTTCACAATTATCACATCGTGTAGTCATTTTTTTCTTTCTGTGCCCTCTTGAGTCTACTAACAATACTTAGTTATATAGTTCGGTAAATTATCACTAGATGTCACTGCTTTACCTTGTAGTACAATAGAAAGTTTGGTACTGGTTGCGACACGTATTGGAAATTTCGTGTACTATCTTCGGTTTAAAGCGACATCTAGTTGTTTCACTGTGCAACTAGTTGATAAAATCGAACGCTTTCGCTCGTGTGACGTATTCACAGCTGATTGGCGCATTGGCAGCTGATTGACAGCTGTATGTTGTTTACGTTTGAAATTTAATATTGTAACTGATTAAGGATCACCAATAATTTCAATTTTTTGAGTAAATTTCACTATTCTTGTACAGCCTTAGGTTATGTACATGTGTTATAGTTAAAGTACTTACTACAATTGGAAATCCCTGGGTTACAACATCCGTTTACAACAATTTGCACAATAAATCACTGGTTATGAATTAAGTAAGTAAAAAGTAGCCGTTTAATCTTTACACAGACACTTGTACTGAATATTTACACTTTTATAATTATATTATGTCACTTTCTAAGCACAAAAAATACAAAATACCATTTATTATGAAATGTATCAACGGAGCTAGTTGTTTACTGTGCGTATTGGCGCCCTCCGACCTGTTGAATTGAAACTAGGTTAATATCATAACAAAACCGTTAAATACCAAGAAATATCGATTTAACACATTATTTTATGTACACGTATGTAATTTATTAAGTTAGTACCATACAATAGGTAGTTGGTTAATGTACCATTACATTATTTACGACAATTTTGTAATAATAGGCACTTAATCTGTACTTACCTACAGTTCCATCCACAGTTTCAATTCACTGTTTACAATGTACCAAAAAGCATTTAATTATTTACGATAATTTTCAATAATATTTACACTGACTACACGTGCTGTCGTAAGCACATTACACATTTCCAGCTAAGGTTCAAAATGCCGACCTTCACGCAATAAGCAGACTCTATGGATCATCTGATGAAGGACTTGACTTAAAAGCCATTTCGATGTAAGTACTGCCCCATTTCTTTTGCGCTTTCACAGTGCTCCGCATAAACGATGTTATTTATATGAACTCATAAAATAAAATCGATCGGAGTAAGGTCTGGGTACTGCGCTGGCCAGGGTACAGGACCTCCCAGCCCAATCCACTGCGGGAAACGCTCGTTCAAGTGGGAACGTACATTGCGAGCAAAATGTGCAGGTGCTCTATCATGCTGGGAAGTCACCCTGCGTTCCATCACGAGTCATTGGCATTGTAGTCAACATCCAAAAGACAAAAGCAAATTTAATAAAACAGCAGCAGAGTTGAAAAAATTCCTTGTTGAGATGAGACACTAGAGTTTCACTACAAAACCTTACGCTTGCTATACCAGCTAAAAACGAACACTCGCTTTGAAAAACAATCAAGTCTTGCGAAAAACTTCAACTAGCGCAATATCCACTTAAGAATGAACACTGTAATTACTTGGGCTAAGACTAATGAAGACAGAGCAGAAGCCTATGGACTATTTCTGAGCATCGTCTTTACGCCCAACGATGATCTTGGGATAGATAGTGTCGATGTAGAGGTGAATTTGTTTCTGAAAAGTGATTTTCAACTCAGCCCTCCGCTCCGATGTTTTTTTTATTGGGACGAAAAAGTCGTGCTCCTGTTGGTAAACGACGCTCCTGCTCATAACAGTTGCAGTGCCACTCAGGGTTTGAAATCGCAAAGATCTGAGGTACATTGCCTCTGCGCCCATCACCCTGAGATATAAGTTTAAAAAGCCCATGTGCCTGTAATTTCACCAGCACCCTTACCCTTCAAAACCGGAACGCAGTAATGCTCATATTATTATGTTGTACACCTGCTGAGGTGCGTCGGACTATCATGCAGTTAGAACTAAGAAAACCTCTAGGATTTGTCCTCATACCAGCAGGGGTACTGAGAAACTTACCTAGAAACGTAATAGTCTATACATAACCTCACTCTTTAATGCCATATTAAGAACTTCCTATTAAGTTTACTTCCTGTATTGCCAAAAGTATTTGAGAAAATTGTCTCTACTCGCCTTAACGAGGTTCTACATAATGAATCTGTTATACCAGAATACCAGTTTGAATTTCGAAGGAACTGTGCGACAGTTGAACAAGTCCATAGAGTTTGTGAACATGTGCAAGATGCACTTGAAGCAAAGAAGTACTCCATAAAGTCAATGTTCTCAGAGGTGTTTTTGGATGCACAGCAGGATTTCGACAGTCTGACATAATGGCTTGTTATTTAAACTCAAAACGCTACTTCCAAATAACTTACATCTTCCCATAAATTCATACTTAGAAAATCGCATATTCTATGTCAAAATAAATGACGCGATTTTATTTTATAATATCAAGTGACGGGACGATAAGTCGTGCGCCTGAAGCTAGGCTATACACGCCTGTCCATTAGCAAAGTTTCGCAAGGTTCCGTACCTGAGTCTGACAATGTAAACACAGCTACTTTCGTTGACGACACAGATTTTTAAGCTCTGATGCCGATCCTGACGAAGCCTCACGAAAACTACAAATACACCTGGTTAAGGTAAAGTGCAGTAAAGTCCAAACATGTCACCTTTGCCTTGAGACAAGAAGATTGTCCTCCACTAAAGCTACACCTAGAAACTCTCCCACATAACACAGCAGTAAAGTAAGTACTTTGGGGTCTACATCGATCGGAAACTAACATGGGAGACCCACATACAAAAGAAACGTGATGAACTCAATTACAGAACCATGTGCTTGTTGCCGTGTCAGACGTATCTCACGAAACCTAGTTTTGAGAAAACGCTGTTTAAAGTTTTTTTTTCGTAATTTGCCTTTATTTGACGAAGATTTTATGCAATTATTGAAAAAAAGTACGTAAAAATATAGGTTAAGGCCTAAGGAATGCGGGGAAAGTTTCAAATCTCTGAAAGTATCATTGTTTAAATTATTATTGATAACACATTTGGCGTAACAAGCTCCCCATACAAATTAGGTAAATCGACGTTCTGTATCTTAAGATACAGAACAGATACAAAATGGTTTGCTTTTTGCATAGATGCATAGAATCTATAGCCAAAAATGAAGCGACGCAGCTTGTCATCCTTTCCAGGATGTGGCGTTACTTCACGTGACAGCCCCGTATCTTCAACATGTGTTTTGATTATAGTGACCCTACCAGTCAATCTTTTGGTTATGCAGGAAGGTCACTACAACATCTGCATGACCCGGACCTTATAAGTTCAGGTCCTGACCCCAGATCAGCCAGTGTACAGGGTTGTTACAGACCGTTGTCACTGACTTCATCCGATTCTCAAGAGGCTAGTGTCTCGGGTGAGCTGCCCCGGGTGCACGTACAGTACCCTCTCTATTTTCCAGATAGGTACCGGAGCTGTTGGCACGCTCACTTCCCGTTGTACATTACACAAATAACGGTTGCCATCGCTAAGCCGTTGACTCTAAAGTCCACCACCAAATATCTTCTATCTTGGTGAAATGTTTTTTTTTTCAAGATCCTACGCGGCTGGAGGAAACGGAGAAATAGCTCATCCTCTACTAGTTCTCCGGGCTAATGTCGGAGAAGTCAGTCGCAGTGTCTTGTGACAATGGTCAGGACATAGCTTTCAACTATACGGGTAACTCACCTCGCCTTAGGCCCTCGTCTACACCGCTACTAAGATGCGCAGATTATGCTCAAGACAGACGCCCCAGCCACACACCACTGGGGCAGACATGTTCGTCTCTGCAGCTACCACAAGCCCTGGCAAGTCCATACTCAGTATCCGGGTGCGCCCGTGAAAGCGTATCACTGGCTTGGACCGAGCGCCCGTCGTAGACTGGTCTTACCGAGAAGCTCGTAGTCTCCCCGGAACCTCTTATATCTCGGATCAGTAGATAGGGATAACACACACCGGGATAGCCAGTATACATTACTTTTAATTATAGTGGCCCTCTCTACCGATCTTTAAGGTACACGAGAAGGGTACTATAACCTGTGCGTGCACAGGAACCTACTAAATTCAGGTTCTGACCCCAGATTAGCTAGTGTACAGGGTTGTCATAGATTGTCACTGACTTCATCCGGTTCCCAAAAGGCTAGAGCACACACGGCGACAGTTGCTTCAGCTGTACCAAGGAAAAGTTCAGTCGTGTATTGAATACTGCTGCTACCTGTAAGATGGTTCTTTCTACTAAATACCATCTGGCCACCTTGGATTTAGTTGAAAAGCGTGTCAAGAGGCTTACCTATGTGTGACTGTGAAGAGGCTTGTGGGTGACTCGGTTTAGTAGATGACAAACTGCAGAGCCTTGACCATCGCTGTAAAGTTGCCTTCTTATCGGTGTTCTACAGAATATATCACGAAGAAAATCTGATGGAATTCTTTCCATTGTCAGGGGACTATTAGCGAAGCGTTAGCGAAACGAAGCGTTACACTTCCACATTTTTATGGCAAACGGCTATGAAGCAGAATTATTTGCTTGCGGACTTATTCCCTGAACGCTATAAAATGAGGGTTTTCAAATTGTTTATGCTTCATCGACGACCTCATAGTTATTTTTCATCAAGTGAGATGGAGGTCTTCCAAATCCTCATACAAACTCAATCACGGCTAACTCATGTAACTTTAGTTAACTGAGATACATTTTGCGCGTTGTGTGCGAAACTTGTCGCGCTCATATATTGAAACTTAAGATGCAGTATTTAGCCATAATTGACTACGGCAAAATCAAAGTTACATGAGTTGTGTGACAGCCAATTTTAAGGAACTGGTGGACAATATTCAAATAAATGTTTGAGGGGTGGATGCAGGAGGTAAAAAATACGATTCAGAGTTGTTACCCGTAACTTATGGGATATACGCCTGACACGGTGTGGCTAGTTGAAAGTCTAGAGTAGGAAATGAAACTATTTTTCCGGATTTAAATCGCGTATATTTGTTTTTTTTGTTGTGTTGACTGTCAACCGTGACCATGGGACCTGTAAAGGGCCCGAAACGTCGGTTTGTTTGAAAAAACAAATATACGCGATTTAAATCCGGAAAAATAGTTTCATTTCCTATGTGTAACAATCGCGAAAACCTAAGAAGTCTAGAGTAGCTCTAGAAAATAAACTAACTATCTACACGACAGTTCCGCAACCAATTTAGAAGTATGGTATTAAGCTTTGGGGAACTGCCAGTCAGTCAAACATTGAAATTCTGCAACGATATCAAAACAATATTCTTAAGTCAATTACAAATGCTCCATGGTTCACTAAAACACATGAGATCCACGAATATCTTAAAATGCCTACAATTATTGAGGAAATAACTAGGCTTACTAAGACCTAAAGAAAGAATTGCCACTCATACTCACAAACTAGCTAGCGCATTGTGTGTACCACCACCGACGAGAAGATTGAAGTGTAAACACAATTGGGATTCAACTAACTGAACTGAATAGTTTTCCAATGTTCCAAATTCCAAACCCAATGTTGGAAGGGTATGCCTGACATGCCAAAATATATTTAAAAAAAATAATTGCTGTTGGTCTCATATAACACCGATTACATGTTGGCAAATAAAACAGATCGTCAGAAAAAATTATAGTTGCTAGCTTAGTTGGTATAGTGTCTGGCACGGTATGCAAGAAGACGTCGGTTCGAATCCGACCGGATCGAAGGAATTTTTTCTGAGTGTTTTTTCTGAGTGTTCGATCTTTGTATTAATAATTATAACAAACTAGTGGAGTAATTTCTCAAAAAATAATTGAATATCAATTCAATAAAAATTTAATTAAAATATATCTATTTAATAAAAATCACTTACATTTACAGTTAGTCGAAACATGCAAGGAACAATTCAATTAATTAGTATTAAGCAAATAAAGCTTAATTAACATTATTATTTGATAATTACGGTTGACTTAACTTGTAACTCATTTATATTTCATATTTTTATATTTATATTTTTTACGGTCACGGTGTGTCACGGTCAACCATGGGACTTGTAAAGGGCCCGAAACGTTGGTTTGTTTGAAAAAACAAATATACGCGGTTTAAATCCGGAAAAATAGTTTCATTTCCTATGTGTAACAATCGGAAAAACCTAAGAACTCGACATAGAATAAATTATTAAAACTTACTAACTATTGCAATTTCATTAAATTAATGACACTAATTATATTCCAAGTGTACATCCATTGCGATCAATATACAATAGATGTAGAAATACTTTTTAAGTAAGCGCCCGCTATGGATAAAAATCTCTTCACCGAGTCGACGAAGATATCCATGCAAGAACCTTAAAAAGAGGATTCGTTCGACCTTCCCCTCTAGGCGTATAAAATAGAGGCCTGCAGCGTGGTCGAGGTGGGGTTTTTGGACCTTGGTGATAAGATAAATGGATTTATGCTATCAGTACCATATTCAACCATCCCCAACACAAAGGGTGTGCGGTATAAGTAAGGGTAGTAGCCATAAGTTTTTCTGCACAATAAATATCTGTCAGTTCTTTTGCACCTTTTCTATCATCTTTATGTACTTAGCGTAGTGTATTGACTAAATGTACCATAGACAATATATGTCATACTGCGGCCCGCCGCGCGCCGTTCCCGCCATGACGACACGAGATAATGGCGCAGAGTATTGCTTTTATAGGGGAAAAGAGAGCCCTCTCGTGAGTATTCATGCCAACTGATTTTGAAGCACCGTCTGTTTTTATCACTGACAACTTCGTGCGTACATACCCATAAATATGCATACCTATAGATAGATTGCTACTTACTAGTATTAATATACTTGCAAATGAAATATACTTTGCTTGCAGTTTTGTTCTAACTTAATTATGTAAAAGACAAAATGTCACATGAATTTGTAAGACATTAGTCTGCCAATCACAGCATTAGTTAATTAGAACAAAACGTTAGGTGATAAAGGCCACAACAAACGACAAATTTATTTAATTACTTCTTATTTTTATAATGTTTGTAGTTATTATAATGTAAGGATGACGTATAACGAAAACTCATGAAACTTGACAAACACAATATATTTCTTTTACCACGTGTCACCACTCGAATTCTCAACCGCCAAAAACCATATGCCCCACACCCTTAGAGGATGCCCACACCAGCCAAGCGTTCCCTTTTTCTACATTTCATTCTCACGTGTTGCCATTTTATTTCAACCGATTTTATCCGATTTTTATCGCTTAGTTGAATCGATTTGTTTCATTAATAAAATTACTAACGAATTGTACAAATTCAAAGAGACCTTACACTCGACCATCCTGATAACGTGTACGTCCCCATACACGCATCTGGCGTAGACCTTACACTTCGCTAATTGTGGCATTTAATATACACATAATCAACAGAATGTTATGTTTTGTAACATTACATAATAAATGTAGGTAATGTAAATAAGAATGTATAAAAATAATATATCAGAATTACATTAAAGTACTGTAAAAAAAATACTACAATCAACAAAACTTGATACATTTTCTTGTCATTTCTAATTCAATGTAAAATGTAAATAAAAATAAAAAAAATAAAATATTACATTAAGTAACTTTAAATAAAAACTCTACAACAAACAACAAAACTTGATAGAATTTCTTATCACCTCTAATCTATTGTAAAATAGTTTATGTAAAATGTAAAAAAAATAATGTGCTAAATTACATTAGACTACTGTAAATAAATAAAAATATCTACTGCAAACAATAAAACCTGATACGCTTTCTTGCCATTTCTAATTAAATGTAAAATAATTTAAATTTATTACTTTAGATATAATTAGGAATTCTATATCTGTTAACAACCAAAAATAATTCATAAAAAGTTTTTAATAATAGTCACGAATATTTTTTGAATATTGAACGCTAAATCCATTGACTTACAAATAAATGGACGACGGGTCTAATACAAAAACCACGAAAAAAATGTCCCAAGTCAACCTATTCGAAATTTAAATTGTTATGTCATCGCAGTATCGCGCTGTCCGTAGAACAAATGAAGACTAAAGCGGAGTGTCGCGCTCTGTATACGATTTTAGCGCCTTACAAGTGCGGACACTTTTTAGCGCGGACCCGACGTCCATATAATTGTAAGTCAATGGCTAAATCAATCAATTTTTAATGCAATTAAATTAAGTGCTTCTTTAGCGAACCAATCAATTCTCGGCATAGTACTAAAGTGCGAAAAAATCAATTCTCGCTTTTACATTAATACGCGAACCAATCAATTCTCGCTCCTGACCTAAAACAAAAAAGTATACTGTACGTAATCTCTTAAATGGCCTCAATAACTTATGATATATACTAGGTATTTACATAGTGTTATCTCGATGGTGTAATAACAAAGGACTAGGTACTTTGACTCCTTAAAATTAATTTTCTGTATTCAGAATCTGTACCATCATTATTAACGTCCAATGCCGCTATGTGTATCCATGGTTGCATTCGGCCTGCTACCACCGTTGTTTTACGCTTACCCTTTGTACCCTCAAATCCAGGAATAGGCGCTACCTTGTAGCGATCATTTCCAAGGGTTTTTACTACTCGAAAAGGACCTTCGTACGACGGTAAAAGTTTTGTGCTTTTGCCGTTGTTCTGGAATGCTGTCTTGGTAATCTTCACTAAATCAACCTTATTGTAGATGCTAGCTGGGCGTCTCCCAATATCATAATATCTTTTCTGGTACTCCTGTTCATTTCCTGTCCTTTCCTTTACTGTCTCGCTCTAGTCTCATCTGTGATCTAGTTCAAAGCTGGGTAAACTTCACTGTTCATAGTGGTGCCAAACATTATTTCAGCTGGTATTCTGCCCGTCGTCTTCTGCACAGTGTTATTTAGTCCCCATTGTATCTTGCCTGTCTTGTCATCCCATTCTTTTTCATTGTCCCTAAGGTTTTGTGCTGTTAGAGAATCCAGTATGGTGCGATTATACCGGTCAACTTGGCCATTTGATCTTGGGCTCGTCACAGCATTTAGGACATGTTTGATACCTCTGCTTCGACAAAACCTCTTGAATAGGTGGGAAGTAAAACAACTACCGCGGTCACTAATGAGTCGATCGGGGGCCCGAAAAGTATTAAATGTATCATTCAAGACCGTGATTACGCCCTGAGTCTAGGTTTTCCTGACCGGTTTTATGAATACGAATTTGGTAAATGAGTCGACTACTACCAGGATATGGGTGTGACCTCTCTTAGACCTCACGAAAGGCCCGAGGTGGTCTATGTCTGCACATAGACCACCTCGGGTGAGGAAGGGAATTTTAACTTTCTTTATAGGATGTAACAAACCTTCACGCGAATTAGTAGATTTTTTTGCGTAAGCACATTCTATACAGGCTCGAACATATTTTTTTACGAACCGGGTCATCTTCGAGAACCAATATTTTCTTTTAAGTCTGTCTAGTGTTTTTTCAAGACCAACGTGTCCAATGTCGTCGTGATTCATCCTGCACAACTGCCACCTCGCGCCCTTAGGCACCACCCATCGAATATCATTTGCACCCTCTCCTACTCGTCTGTATAGCTTGTTATCACGAAGAAGGTAATTGTCTTTCACGTACTCAAGTCTTTTAGAATCTAGTTTACTACTGAGAATGTCACGGATACGGCCCAGCTCAGAGTCACCCATCTGTAAGGTAAGCAACCAATCGTCATCACTAATCGCCGTGAGTAATGGATACTGCTCAGATTCTAATATTGGATTTCGCGACAATGCGTCGACGTGAGACATCTTTGTGCCGGCTCTGTATTCCACTGAACAGTCGAACTCCTGCAGCGCCAACCACCAACGTGCTATGCGGGGTATAAGATCGCGCTTCTGAAACGTGGAACGAAGAGCACTACAATCTGTGACGATCTTAAATTCCCTGCCCATCAAGTATACCCGAAATTTTCTTAAGGAGCAAACCACGGCCAGAGTCTAGAACTCGTAAGTATGAAAATTCTTTTCTTCAAGTGTCGTCTGGCGGCTATAGAACGCAACGGGCTGAAACGAACCACTTCCTCCTATACGCTGGACTAGAATACCACCGATGACTACTCTACTCGCATCCGTATGGAGCTCTGTCTCTGCCGTAGGATCAAATATGGCTAAAACCGGTCTGTCTATCAATTTGGCTTTTAGTG
>NW_020654080.1:44892-57392 GCF_003589595.1 Hyposmocoma kahamanoa | reverse complement strand
AATCTATTTTAAGTAAAAAGAATGTAGTATTTATTAGAAAACATTATGTAATGTAACGAATTATTACCTGCTTACAATTAAGGGAGGTACAGTACACGTAATGCGCGCAAACTAACACAGGAGTCCCACGTCCAGGACGAACGAGCCGGCGAAGCGCTACGAGGCGGCGAAGTCGATGAGCAGCTTGCCTCGCGCGTGGCCCTGCGCCGCGCGCGCGTAGGCCGCGCCGGCCTCGCGCCAGCCCCACGCGCGCTCCACGCACACCGCCAGCTGCAACAGAGCCGCGCTCGGTCCGTCCGTCCGTCCGTCCGTCCGTCCGCCCGCACGCTGCCGGCGCGGCGCCGCCCACCTGGTCGCGCGAGGCGAGGCGCCGCAGCAGCTCGATGTCTTCGGCGCGGGGATAGAAATAGGCCCAGCGCACGTGCGGCGGCGGGAAGCCGCGCGGCGCGGCCGCGGCCGCCGCGGCGGATTGTCGCGCTAGCTCGGCCGCAGCCGCCGCACCGCCCAGCACCGAGCCCCATTCGTCCATGTAGCGCAGCAGTGGAGTCGTAAGAGTCACGTAGCGTTCGAACCGCCAGCGTCGGTCCCGCGCGCTAGCCTCCCACCCGCCGAGGCCCGCGCAGTCGAGGATCACCTCGTACCTGCGCACACGAACCGCGCGTCAGCACGCGCCCGACCGGCGGCAGACGCGGGGGCGGCGGCGGGGCCGGTACGCACGGGCCGGAGGCGGCTAGCTGCTCGGCGTAGTCGGGCGCGTGCCGGTCCAGCGCGGCCGAGGCGCCCGCCGCGCGCGCGCGCTCCGCCAGCTCCCCCGCGCAGCCGACCAGCGTGTCGAAGCCGCGCCGCGCCAGCAACTGCAGCGCCGCGTGCCCCACGCCGCCCAGCCCCAGCAGCAGCACGCGCCGCCCCCTGCCGCCCCTCCCGCCGGCCAGCCCCGCGACGCGCAGGGCGCTGCAGGCCGTGAGGGCCGCGTACAGCGCGCCGCCCGCCGCCGGCGAGCCCGCCATCGCGCCCGCGCTCGGCGCCTCGCCCGCCTGCGTCCACACTCGTTCTGACCTGCCGGCACCTCGGCAGAGGGAGCCGAGCGCGGCACCCACCCAACGTTCTTTGACGACGACGTACTGCGCGTGCGCGCCGGGCCAGTGCGGTGGCAGCGCGCCCCAGACACGCGCGCCGCGACCGAGGCGGGTAGCGGCACCCGCGGCGACCACTTCCCCCGCGAAGTCGCGCCCCACCACCAACGGGAACTCCACACCCGCACCGCCGGCGCCGCTGCCGCCGCGGGCGCCCTCCAGCGCGCGCAGCACATTGAGCGCGTGCCGCCCGTACCCGCCTGCAGACGAAGCGTCACCACCGGCAGTCGCGCTGCCGCCCGGGGGCTGCAGCCGACGCCGCTGCCCTCACCGATCATGGCGACGTCCAGCGGGTTGAGCGAGGACGAGTGCACGCGCACGAGCAGCTCGTCGGCCGCGCGCAGCGGCGGCACCCGCGCCTCGTCCAGCCGCAGCTCGGCCAGCGCCCCGTAAGCGTGCACGCGCCACGCCGCCATGCGCGCGCCGGCCTGCGCGCCCGGCGCCCGCGCCGCCGCCGCGACGCGCCGCGCGCCCACACTCGCCATCGCCTGCGTCCATACTTTGTTCACTGTTGGTACTTGTTTAGCGCGTTGCAATTTTTTGTTTAGCTTTATCGACTCCGACGACCGCTTAGGTAGTCATCATACTGATCGACGACCGTGACGTGTGATAAGAGCCAAACGACGTCGTGCGTTTTGCGACGGTTCGTGCGACGTGGCCCGACGCACGTGCTAAGTGTGATTTAGCATGTCAAAAGCGATCACTCACACCTTCCTACCGCTGTATAGGGTAGGCTGGTTGACAATTAATCATCTAAATTTCCAAGTACTGTAACTCTGGACCTATGGCCCTAAATTATACACGTTTTGCTTAGAATTATAGATAATTTTACTAAGTATGATAAAGTAGAAGGTTTGTAACTCAGCCGCAGTCTGTTTTTTACCCCTAAAATCGGATATGTCTCTGGTAACAAAAGAATCGGAGAAAACGTTTCATTCCGAGTGCACGAGTACCGCTAAACTGCCATGAGTCTCACTACAATAGTTTTGGAGAAAATCTTGACCAAAGTTTATGTCCGGTATTCGGTATTTTTAACCGACTTCAAAAAAGGAGGAGGTTCTCAATTCGACTGAATGTTCTTTTTTTTGTATGTATGTTACGCGATAACTCCGGTATTTGTGAGCTGATTTTCATGATTCTTTTTTTGTTGGAAAGGGGGTACTTCCATAGTGGGCCCATTTCATTTTGAAGAAAATCATCCATCTCGAAGGGTGGCTGTTCACGCATGAAGATTCATTTTTATAAATAGTGCCTAACTTTAAGTTAGGAGCAATTACTTTAATGGTTGATTTTGCTATTTCTCCAATTCACGGCGTTTTTCTCTTAATATGCTTTGTGTAGTGTCGTAGTGAGAACCTATTTTTATTATCTCCAGTGTCAAGTCCTGTATAGTGGCGAACTAAGGGATATTTCAATAAAACTTAGCAAATAGGCGTAATTCCACGTACTTTTGAGGTCGGTTTTTTTAGTACTCTGTACTGAGATTATTAGAAAATAAAATTCTAGTGACCAAATCGTTACAGTTAAGTAATTCGTTGGATTGTTTTTGAAAGGTCTTACTTGTAGACATATTACAAACGCTTTTAGGCCGCGCTGGCACATATAGGCTGCAAGTAAATCGCCATTTAGTAATTTTTTACTTTATTTCTTTCTGGCTTTATTATATGATAGTTGGATTTGCAACTTGCTTTAAAACCCAGGTGCACATAAAGACTGATTCAACAAAAAATCTAGTACTAACTCCGCACAATTTCCGAAATAATAATTTTAGAAGTTTTCGGGACATACCGGGATTTTGAAGCTATGATATTTGAGTACAGCTGGACAGGTTCATCATGGGTTCATCTAATGTAGTTTAGACACAAATTTATAGTACTTCGAAAAATTGTCAAAAGGAGGCTTTATATGTATTTAGGATATTCGACATAGAAAATACTACACCTTAAATAGTGAACCACATAGCATCACAACATGCGATAGAAACAATTTGACACAAAATATATAAAAATTATGATGACACAAAGAGAAATTATTTAAATTTATGCATACGTACAACGTACGTCTTATCATAGTTTACAATACCCGTACCTAATTAATTAAAGAAATGATAAAACTTAGGAGAAATGAAGAAAATATTTGCGAAATATTAGTGAAAAATATTTGAAAATATACAAGCCAGAATCCTTTTGTTAAAACGGTTGAAACCCTGGCTAATGACTAAATTATGTGACACGTACAGACCTACAGAGCTTTGACAAGACAGCGAAATTACCGAAGTTAATTTTGGTAGGTATGTAAGAGCTCTTTCTAGGCATCCTAAATGGAGTGTCGAACTGCAGCATATCCAATAATTAAGGGCAATCAAGTAGCCATTTACAGTTGTATATAGAAAGATTAAGTCAAGTCTCTTTTTACGGTCAAGTAAAGAAGCCAATACGTAGTGGTTGAGTCTCTGTGAATACTCTAACAGCTTCCTAGCCTTAAAATTACCGTACGCCAAATGGCATTTCAAAAGCTTTCCAAACGCTTGGCATACACTTCGTAGTGTGGATTCCAAATAAAACCACTGAATTCAAGCACAGAATGTAAAAAGTTTAATTTTTGTTGAAGGCCTTCGCATTGCACAATATGAACCCGACTACCACTAAAACCCCCCCGGGTTTACCTCCCGCCGCCGCCGGATGAGTCGGCGCCGTGGGGTCGGTGCACATTCACCACGATGCCGCCCGGCCGCCCTGCCTTGCGCCAAGGCTCCCGCGCCAATGGAGGGGCAGGTCAGTTGTCCTCCGACCACCCCCGGTCACACCCTACCGGGGCAGACGAGCGTGTCCGTTCCTGCAGCTAACCACAAACCCCGGCGAGTCCATACTCTTTGTGGTTAGCTGTTGGGTATGGACCCAAGTCCGGGCCCGCCAGAGACGCCCGTGAAGACGTATAACTGGCGGAAAGCTTGGCCCGGTTGCTCACCGTACCCTGGTCTTGCCGTCGAGCTCGTAATCTCTCCGGAAAACCCTATCTCTCAGGTCGGTAAATAGGGACATCGCCCGCGAAGACGTATAACTGCCGGAAAGCTTGGCCCGGACGCTCACCGTACCATAGTCTTGCCGTCGAGCCCGTAGTCTCTCCGGAAAACCCTATCTCTCGGATCAGTAGATAGGGACATTCACACCGGGACAGTTGCTTCAGCTGTACCAAGCACAAGTCCGGTTGTGTATGGAGTACTGCTGCCACCTATGGGATGGCTCTGCGACATACCAACTGACCACCTTGGATTAGCCACCGACTAGGAACGGTATTTGTTGTGATTGACCTATTTATTAGACCTAATACTCGTAACGACATTTACAGTACGTGGAATTGTAAGTATGATCATCTCCCTACTGATACCATCACATAATCACATCCAATAGCATTGGATTTTACAGGCAAGATGTATGTAGTCACAGTACTTTCCAAAACCGGATAAAATTGAAACGAAGCGTCTTTAAATCTGTCATTCCCAGACGATTCCAACTCCAACGTTGATGACGTTAGGATCACTGAAATGGTCTGGAAAGTGAAGGAAGGAAGGTCCTTTAAATTCTTCCTGTATTTTTTACTACCCCAACCCTGTGATTTCACCAGGTGATGAAAGTAAGCAGACTTCTTCAGGTCGTTATCAAAAAACAACTCAAAAATATCTGTGCCTTGCATGTAGCTGTAATCCCAGGATAAAGATGAAGGGAAAGTGGCGGGTACTTATATCACATTACTTTTCTAAGTATGATTGTTGACCTTGCGTCTTTTATTGGAAGAGCTGGAGGTATCTAAAGGCTCATCTTCCTGAGGATCTGCTTGCTCTGGGGATTTAACTTGAAGCATGGCGGTCACGCGAAGCTATCGACTAGATAGATTTTCCACATACCCTCTCTTGTCTTCACTCGCAGAATTTTGGTCAGTCATCCTGCCATATCCGGTGGTTCTATGTACGCGTCTAGAATGTAGATATCTTCATTATTTTCAAGTTCATCGACTAGTTCAGTCCAAGCAATTTCGACATACGATACTTTACGTAGGAGGGGTCGAAATGATCCCTTCATGAAACTGAGTCGTATAGCAGTAAAAAATAATTTGATCAATTTTATTCATTTTATAGACAACTCACACTTGACCAAAAAATTGACTATGCCAAAATAGTTTTCATGAAGAAAGCCTTAATGGTTCCTAAGACAATTTCCTTGTATCTTCTATGGTTTCGGATTTGCTCCATACAGTCCCATTTAAAAAAACACTGTGTATATCAAACATAAAAAAAATACATCTTTTATTGCCTCCGTGGCCGAACGGTTACCATGCCGGACTGCCACGCAGAGGTCCCAGGTTCGATTCCCGGGCCGGGAGAAATAGTTGCATGGCCTAAAATTATTTCTCTCGTGAGTTTGGGTATAATTTGTGGTTGTCTATGTGTGTTTCCATGGCACCCGCGACGCAGGGCTCCCTAGTGCGGGGCAGTGTTGGGAAAAATTTAATTGTTCTGGCAATTAAAGATTGACAATTGATTAATTGTCAATTGCGAAACAGCAATTAACGATTGATCAATTGTTAGTTGCGAGAACCGCAATTAACAATTAATCAATTGTTAATTGCGGTTCTCGCAACTAACAATTGATCAATCGTTAATTGCGGTTCTCGCAACTAACAATTGATCAATCGTTAATCGCAAATATCTACAATTAACAATTAATCAATTTTCAATCTTTTCAATGTTTTTGATTAACAATTAACAATTAAAACTGACAATTATGATAAATTTATAAGGCATATGGGGGTGAGTTAGGGCGTCGGTTGTGGGGGTCTGCTGGGGGCAGGTTAAGGGGCCCGGTTGGGGCCCCGGTTGAGAGCCCCGCTTGGGGTCCCTGCTTGGGGTCCCCGCTTGGGGGCCCCGGTTGGGGTCCCCGCTTGGGGTCCCCGGTTGGGGTCCCCCGCTTAGGGACCTCGGTTGGGGTCCCCGCTTGGGGTCCGCGGTTGGGGTCCCCGCTTGGAGGCCCCGCTTGGGGTCCCCGGTTGGGATCCCCGCTTGGGGACCCCGCTTGGGGTCCCCGGTTGGGATCCGCGCTTGGGGACCCCGGTTGGCGTCCCCGTCCCCGCTTGGGGTCCCCGGTTGAGGACCCCGCTTGGGGGCCTCGGTTGGGGTCCTCGGTTGGGGTCCCCGCTTGGGAGCCCCGGTTAGGGTACCCGGTTGGGGGCCCCGCTTGGGAGCCCCGGTTGGGGTACCCGGTTGGGGTCCCCGCTTGGGGGCCCCGGTTGGGGACCCCGCTTGGGATCCCCGCTTGGGAGCCCGGTTTGAGGCCCCGGTTGGAGGCCCCGGTTGGGGCCCCCGGTTCGGGCCCCCGCCTGAAGGACATGGTTGGGGGGCCCGGTTGGGGAACCCGGTTGGGGGCCCCCAAGCGGGGCCCTAAAGCGGGGAACCCTAAACCGTGCCCCCAACCGGGCCCCTTAACCTGCCCCCAGCAGGCCCCCACCCAACCGGGGCCCCTAACCGGCCGGAATTGATTTTAATTGCAAATTTAATTGCAATTAAAATCAATTCAATTGAAATCAATTGCAATTACAATCAATTGCAATTAAAATCAATTGATTTCAATCGAATTGATTTTTTAATCTGATTGAATTATTGATTGAAATTTAATTGATTAACGCCCAACACTGGTGCGGGGCTATGTTGAGTGTGTGCGTTATTTAAAAAAGTGCCCATTTACAATAGATCAAATATACCTTTGAGGATCAAATAATAAGTTTCGAGATAAAAAATAAAGTTTATATTTCTCCAGACAAACAAAACAAATGTTGATTACGATGATATTCGGAATAGCTATCGTTCTGTTTCAGGAATAAAAAATTCTTTAGTTGTTTTTTTTTGTATAGAGAAATTTACATTTATATATTTTTTTATCTAGAAATACAAGAAAAGTAAAACGTGTGGCTTGCTTACTGCATATATCCAATCATTCTTTCCTAAGAAAAAAAATTCATCTGCTGGTAATTACAGCTACGAGTAAAGGCGCGACAAAATTTTTCGGTTCTTTTAACCCCCGACGTAAAAAGAGATAATTTGTAAGTTTGAAGCCTTTATTTGTGTATGGAATCGTAGCTCATAGAGACAGTGGCGGGTTTGCCCCAAGGCCCAGTAGGCCCGGGCCTAGAGCGGCCAGATTTGAGGGGCGGCCAATAGTGACAAAAAAATCACGGATGATAACAAGAAATAACTCAAAGTACCTAAATATTTTAAAGGCTCACGCACATTATGGCAGGTCGGACTGCAACGCATCGTATAACAATAATCTTCCTAAATCACTTTCGTACCTTCATTGCTATGTTGAGTGTGTGCGTTATGTATAAAATATAAATATGTCACATAGGTACCTATATCTGTGGTCTGATCGCGATAAATAAACGGATTTTCATGCGGTTTCCACCAATAGGCAGTGACAGTGAAATTCATTATATAGTCTACCAGTATACCCCAATTATTCCATATTCCACACTCTGCTAATAATGTCTCGAGTAATAATCCGATATACAGAATGTGTAGATGTTATAATGACATCTGTGCTAATAATGATCTTTATAGTAGTAGTTACATAGTTTTTAGAAAGTCTCTACATTCCAATCTACCACCTTAATTTTGTTACGTAACTTTTTCATTATTTTTTGTAATATCTCTTAATGGTGCTGTTTATTTGTTATATATATATATATTTAGTTAATTCCTAGGTGCTACTGTTTATTATATATACTAAAGTGTTGTGTATAGCTATAATTGGGTTGCAGGTTTATAACCATTCATGTAGAATAGTTTTTTGTCTGTTGTAAATTATGATCTGTAATCTGTTGCTGTACCTTATCCAATAAAAATAAAATAAAAATAAAAATATGATGAGTGCTGAGAAAGGGGCGGCTGGTACTAACTACATCGCCTGGGCCCTGGGGCGGCCAAGACTGCAAATCCGCAACTGCATAGAGATGGCCTGCAGGTCTAGCACCACTCGGCGAGAATTGAGCGAGAGCGACATAAAGCGCGATATACTGCTAATCTCGCATAGATGTCACGTGCTCTATGTCGCTCTAGCGCAAGTCGCGCCCTATTGTGTAAGCTGTCATGTCATTACAATAATATGGTAACCTACATTGTTTTGATGCTGCAACTAGGACAGTCTACCCAACTCCTCATCTATTTACAGAAGAATTATCGTGTTTGATGGTCATTAAATTTGTTTCGACGCGTAGTTGTCTTAGGTAAGTACAGATGGAGACTTTTGTTTTAATTTTAACTTTATTAGTCATCAAATGTTTTAATGGGAAGATTTTCTATGTAAAACCGCTTATTATTATTTTACCTACATTTCTGTCTGAACCCAACTTCTCAACTACTTACAGCAAAACTTTAAATTGAATTATTTGACTACAGTGTTTGGTATCGGGGGTGTTTTTAATTTTAATTTACGTTTTATTTTTAATGTGTAAAAATTACAATATAATCTCAGTACAGAGTAGTAAAAAAACCGACCTGAAAAGTTCGTGGAATTATATCTATTTGCCAAGTTTTGTTGCAATCAGTTACCCGAAAGTAAGCGAAACCAAATTCATCCCCTAGTGTGCCACCCTTAGAGGTGGAATATTTTTTTCACATTTAAATGAGACCACTACCGTGGTACCCTCTTCCAAATAAAAAAAGAATCACCAAAATCGATTCACTTACATACAAAAAGAAACAAAAAAATAGTCGAATTGAGAACCTCGTCCTTTTTTTGAAGTCTGCTAAAACAAATATTAATTATAGTGTAATTTAGACAGTATTATTATCATAACAGGAAAGTTAAATAGAAATTACTGCTTGTGTTGTTTGTGTGTGTACAATGTGTTGATAAAAAATACAGAAATTAATTAATTGTTATTTAAGGCATATAATGGTTTCCATCCACGAATTAGGCCAGAAATGGGTTAAAACCATAGATATAAAAGGGGAGATTTGGTATGACGGCGTGGTTTGTGTCGCCTCGATATGGTCAAAATGCACTTATCGAGGTGACATGCCTTCAAACATCGCTATACTGACATGGCGATCGTTATACAAGATCTCTCGTAAAACTTGAAAATGCCATGTTGCAGAGATATGCCTTATAAAAATTGGAGTGCAAACAAAATTTTTAAAACCAGTGGGATAACATACCACCGGCTTTATAATATAAAAGTAACGCGCGTAGTATTTCTTCAGGGGTTGAGTGCAACTTTCGCGTCCGCGTCTAGCAGTTCTAGACGTGATGCGGTCCGGCTAATTGCATTTTTGGTGACTATTACTATGTTTATTGACAATTAACTTTTACTGAAACGTTTGAATTTCTTACTATGATTTTTGTAATTAAAGTCCCTAATGTCGAAACGTTCAAAAAGCGTTCACGTTAAATTGATCTCTTTTATTTTACAATTATCATTATTATTATTATTACTAAACATTTTATTTCGAGTAACTTTAATACAACTCATATTTGGACAGCCATTTTACTGTATGTTGCTGTTGCTTGAAGAAAAATGTATATGTGTTATTGCTTTAGATATTTAAATTCCATTATACTCGTAGATTAAACATAGAGTATATTTAACTTTTAAGTTTTCCCAATGAGTTCTAAATAAAAGAAGGTTGAATTGAAGCTGCAGGAAAATCGAAAGATTGGTTTTCTTATCATTATTTCTGACTTTATTTAAATTTCTACAGGAAATGCATTTAAAAAATAAATAAAATAAAATCGGCTTTATTTTACATGTTCATGCAAAATAAATTAGAAACAATTATAGAAAATTACTTAAATCTTTCAACAAAAAAACATAATTTAATTTATTAAATTCGTTGATGATTCGAGTTTATCCAAAACATTAGTACTGGATACTAAAATAAACAAAAGACATATTGTATATTTTCTTCAGCAATCACAATGTTAAAATTTGGCTAGACATAAAAACATCACTCTGTAATTATTGTATTAAATTAAATTAAGTTAAAATATAAATTGCAAAATTTATTGTATTAAATGAAATTAAGCAAAAATGTAGCAAAATGTGAACTGTTCTAAGTTCTATCAGATCCCAGCTTGAAAAGAGTTCTAAGAATTTATTATTATCAAACATAGGAAAATATCATTTAAAATGTACTTTTTTGCTCAGTTATCCCTTTTATATACATTTTGGACATTTAATTATGATTAATACCTTAGAATAATAATGCATAGAATGATAGTTTCATATCAAACGAACTGTCACAAGTGAGGCAAAAACCAAATTCATGTAGGCGTAAGCAACTTGTATCTACGCTCGTCGGCACGCACACAAATATACAAATAATGATGCCGTGGAATAACATTTCCCTCAAAAGTGGGGAAATTGCATCTTGCTTAACTCATCATTAAGTTAAAGGTGCCTACAGATTTGCTCGAAATTGTCGATCAGGTGCCTACAGATGTGCTCGATTTTGTCGATCGACAATGTCGATCAGGTGCCTAGAGATATGCTCGGTTTTGTCGATCGTTACTGTCGATCGACAATGTCAAGTGACAAGAATTTTGAATAATTTATTTTTGGTAATCTTTATGGAAATGGCATTTATATCTGAATACACGATGACGGGCACGACTTTTCAAATAAATGCAATATGGGAGTCATTTCCGAGGTATTCGAGGTGCTCATTACGAATATGGCACTCATTTCTAAATCCAAGATGGCGGGCACGATTTTTCGAATAATTGTAAGTTGGGTATCGTTTTCAAGGTATTTGGGGGTGCTCATTACAAACATAGCATTTATTTCTAAATGGCGGGCAAGAGTTTTCAAACAAATGCAATATGGGTATCATTTTCGAGGTATTTTGGGGTGCTCATTACAAATATGGCACTCATTTCTAAATCCAAGATGGCGGGCAATATTTTTCAAAAAAAAAATGCTATATGCGTATCGTTTTCGAGGTATTTGGGGGTGATCATTACGAATATTGCTTTTGTTTGAACTGTCGTGTCCGCCGTCTTGGATTTAGAAATAAGTACTATATTCGTAATGAGAACCCCCATATACCCCGTAAACGATACCCAGAATCAAAATCAAAATAATCTTTATTTCATAGGTAAGCATTATTACACTAGAAATCATCACATTGGTTAAACTCTACCGCTCATTCATAAGGCAGATTCCCCCGAGAAGTGTGAGCAAAAAACTCTAGGGGTTGCTGTTTGTAAACAACATTTGTACGCATTTAACTTGCAGAAATGGAGGTCAAATGCACACTTACATTAGAAAAAAAAAATCTGCAGTCATCGCAATATTGCCTATTCTCAAAAAATTACGTAATATAATTATTTTGAAACAGAATAGCAAAATTGGGAGAAAGAAATCCGTTACCTTTGCAACATTTTCATGTCTTGTTGCAACGAAATTAATTTTCAGTTTTAGTGAATATTTATATAAAAATACAAGTTGAAACGCGTTATTTCCTTGTGGAATGTGATATCAGTGTCTATTTTATGTTTGCCTCTGTTCTATTTTTACACCCATTTACCGGACATTTCATCATTTTTAGCAAAAATGTTTGAGCTGTTCGCGGTGCAATTTGACCTTGAGCACTGACAGCCCGCCCACTCGTAAAGGCCCTTTGGGAAGCCTCTAACTTGCCTCACTTAGCGTGTGTGGGCTAGGTTTCTATGCGTTATTATTCTAAGATTAATACACAAATTAATGAATAAAACAATTTTTAAAAGTTTGAATTTCATAAGCACTTGGAAAAGCGATTTGCTCGAAACAATAGAACAATACAAAAGTGCAGATTTCGGGCCACAACACGGTGTAATCGAAGGCAGTTGGTGACCTTAGGTCGTCCACCGCAGGTCAGTCGCACAATCGGTAACCGACCCAGTCTAACCGGGTATTACTATTAAATAAGTAAGCTATCAGCTGTGCCACAACAGGTATTAACCTGCTGTGGCACAGCTGATCGCTGAGCGGCGGCCGAGTTGAGGTTATAACAACAAACCTTGCGTTTCTTGCTTCTATTCGGAGTGGTTCACTTAATGAGACACCGGTTCTTTTTAGAAATTACAATAATTGTAATGCACCTATAAAAGCACCTCTAGAGAAACTTCATATGTAGTACATGTTTCTCTTTACTAAAGCTAAAAGGCTAAAACACAAACGGGTACAAATGGATTTAGTTCAAATAAATGCAATGACATGACAGTCAAAGATTTTTTTTTTAATGTATTAAGGCTTTGGCAAAGCCATCATCCTAAACATGAAGTTTAAATATGTTTCTGTAAATATGGCCGCCACAAAGAGGATAGGCAATTTGAG
>NW_020654080.1:32549-44882 GCF_003589595.1 Hyposmocoma kahamanoa | reverse complement strand
GCCACAAAGAGGATAGGCAATTTGAGGCGGCGTGCTTGGATTGACTCAGGATTCCTTAAAACGGGCCGATACGGGTATTTTAGTTCGAGATTCGTATAATTTCGCGTTTTAATTTTCGATTAAGGCACAACAGCTATCCTATTCCACTTTAAACTAGATTTCACAAAATCTCTTACCAGATCTCTTATTAGTTTGTGGTCTAGAGCGAATCCCAGTCAAAGAAACGTCAAGCGCGGCGTTGGCAATGCCAATTGTTCAAAATCCCCAAACATTAATGTTAAAATCCCCAAATTTGGGGAGAGCAATGTTGATATTCCTCATAAATTCTCCACACCTCGAGTTTTCATCATTTATTGTAAATCCATCGCTTAAAAATGTAACAAAGAATTAAGAAACTCATACTGTAACCATATGTTTATTATATACCATTTATTTATTAAACTAGTATCCACTGAAAATCAGCGTCACAGTCTTTACTCGGCTGCATCATAACCATATACTCGATGCTCGGCTGTGACATTAGCTGAGTGGACTCTTTTACATGCGCCACAAACGCACACATGACATTTATTGAAATTGAGAAGACTGCTTAATTATATAGAATTAAGTATGATTTATTTTTTTATTAATTTATTATTTATTTATTTATAAAGCATTGATTTCAGAGCCATCAGCTTAATGGTAACAAATAATCAAGAAACGCACGAGGTAATATACACAAGCTAAAAATGAAAACGTGTAAAAAATATAACAATTAAAACCCGCCATTTTTTCTCTCGTCATAGGGTTATGTTTGTTTCGTTGTTTTTTATTTGTCATTTTATTTTTTGTTATGTTTTAGTTTGACTTTTTTTATTTCTTTTTTATATTTTTGTGTTGTGGCGTTGTAACAAATGAATTTAATTCGGTTCTATTACGGTTACTGTGAATGTAATTGACAAACAGAATGTAAAATATAAAACAATTTATTTATGTAGATCAATGAAATCTTAGAGGATGGAAAAGAAAATTAAATCGATAATAGTGTTTTTTTTTTAAATGGGACAAAATAGGGAAATCCGAAAATAAAAAAATACAAGGAAACATTCTTAGGAACCATTAAGTCTTTTTTGTGAAAATAATTTTGGCAAAATCAATTTTTTAATCAAGCATGAATTGTCCATTTTTTTCTTTATAATATCAAGTGACGGGACGAACAAGTCGTGCACCTGATGGTAGGCTACACGCCTGTCCATAACAGTTGCAGTGCCACTCAGAGCTTCAAATCGCAAAAATCTGAGGGGCACTGCCACTGCGCCCGTCACCCTGACGCATAAGTTGACAAGACTCATTTGCCTGTAATTTCACCAGCATCCCTTACCCTTCAAAACCGGAACACAGTACTGCTAACATTACTGCTTGGCGGCAGAAATTGGTAAGGTGGCAGTACTTCAGTGGACGAACTCTTTCACAAGGAGTTTTATTGTTTACGAAAAAATTAAATTGTTCATAACAATGAATAAAATTTATCAAAATTTTTCTAGTGCTTTTCGACTCAGTTTCATTAAGGGATTATTTCATTGTATGAGACGAAAAATTCGGGACTGTAGAAGTTGATCAAATTTCATATAATATTTTTTCATACAAAACTACAACAGCACAGTTATGGACAGGTACTTGACCAATGCAAGGGTCAGTGGAGAAGAAATCCAGTCTTGTCGATAATCCATGGTTAGTCGTTTGAATTTGACACTTACGGCAGTCTCCGATTGGAGCGATGCCAATCTTGTCATATTTAATGCTAGCAAAACGCAGGCGTGTCTTTTCTTCACTAAACGGAGTCCCTTTCACCTGACTCCGACTTTTCGTGATATATCCTTACCGATAGCCGATCGTCTTCATCTACTTGGAATGGACCTGTCGTCCTATCTGAACTTCAGCTGTTGAATTGATATTGATATTGAATCCATGGCCAAAAATGCAGCAAGGAAGCTTAGCATCCTTTCCAAGGTGAGGCAATACTTCACACCGAGGCAGTTGCTTCAGCTGTACCAAGCAAAAGTATATGGAGTACTGCTGCCACAGGATGGCTCTGCTAAATACCCGCTAATGCTGGCCACTTTGGATTCTATAGACAAGCGTGCTAAGAGGCTTATAGATGACTCGGAACTAGTAGAGGCGAAGCTGCAGAGCCTTGTATACCGCCGTAGAGTTGCCAGCTTATCGGTGTTCCACAGGATATATCACGTGCGATGGAATTGCATAATTTGATTCCGCCTTTCCCTTTCCATCATCGGGAGACTAGACGTGGGTGGAGGTTCCACCCCTATGTTGTGAATATTCCCCGGATCCGCACGAAGTGTTTCCCTTCCACATTTATATGGCGAGCGGCTATGGAGTGGAATTTCCTGCCTGCAGACTTGTTCCTCGAACGTTATAACTTGGACCTTTTCAAGGTGAGAGTAAATAGGCATTATTTAGGTGTGCATGCTACATCCTCGACCTCATCGTCATTTTCCATCAGGTGAGATGGAGGTTAAATGCGCACTTATTGTTTTAAAAAAAAAACTAACCAATTTTTTTAATTTATTTTATTTCAAGCCACGTGATCCATATAATATAGGAGTTTCAACAAGAACTTTTTTTTGTAAATCAAAACAAAACAATAAATTTAGATGACAAATTATTATTGTATTAAAAAAAAGTAAGGTTTGGCAATTATGAATGAAAAATGATGTCTAATAAATGTCCACCACGACCTTTTTCCATCCTCTGAGCTCTAAGACCACGACCTCAGTTACAGATGTCGATTCTATCATCAAAGTTTTTAATCACTTTTTTACAAAATGGTGGGTCTATTTCGTTAATCCTTTCACGAATTTTAAGTTTTAAGACTGCAATCGGTTTGACTAGCTCCGTATAGACTCTGTCTTTAACATAACCCCATAAAAAATAATCCAGCGGTGTTATATATGATTGAGCTGGCCACTTAACGGCTGAATTTCGTGAAATTATATGATCGAGAAATTTGGTTTGCAATAAATTAGAAAGATATAGGGCTGCCAAGCAATGGTGCCAGATTACGCGATTTTTCGCCATTTAGGCTACTTTGAGTGGGTCGAGCGGCGACTAAAAAAGTGATCGGCGACTCAGCGATACTTAGGTAGGCTATGTTTGAAATATGAGAAGGCGATTTTAGGCTACTTAATCACATATCTGGGGAATGACAAACTTGGTTGGGGATTTTGTGGGGAATGGATTTGTAAAACAACTCATTTGGGGGTATGAGCATTTCTACGTGTGGGAAATTGGGGAAATAAGAGAGTTCATATTCCCCAATTTCCGGCAGCAAGCAGAATTGTAGAATTGTTTTCCTTGATTTTTAGGGATTTTATTATGCTCACTGGATTTTATGGCTTGGGCGAATTTCGGCTACTTAACACACATAAATGAGCGAATTAACTTCGCAAAAATATGGCAACACTGCTGCCAAGTGCCAAGAAATTAGAAAAAAAACATCACAGATTTGTCTTGTGCTGTAGTATCTCTAAAATGATTATTTATGCAGTTATTTAATACTATATTGAGGATGTCACTTATACAGCGAAGTGTAGTACGCACTAAGCGTTGTGTACCAACTACAAGTCGACGCTCCTGTTCTTCTAGCACCGCCGCCGCTTCGTGTGTGGTGGGTTTATAACCTCAAGGCAACAATAGTCAGACCTACACCAGTGTAGTATCGTAGAGCTAATTTACACAACTCGACATTCGTAGTGCTTATTTTGCGTGGATACAGTTTTTCTTCTTGCTACCAAATCTCGCCAAAAATATAATCTAGGACTTGAGGATGAGCTTATGCTCCGCCTTGTGAATGGCTATGCCGGAACACTGTAGTAGGTCATGCAGAGCTAATTGCATCATGCAAAGTTACTAAAAAGTTATTAGCCTTACTAACAATTATATAATACTATGGATGTAATTATCTGTTATGAATTATTATTATTATATGTAAATTAAATACTTAGGTGTTTATTGGTTAATTATGGACAATAACAGTCTAAAGGACAAACACCTAATTACTGGAATTGAAAATTTCTTAGCTAAACTGGCATTGAGCGTTGAATAAGCTTTTTGGGTCTGCCTTGTGTAGGTGTAGTTCAAATGTAGTTGTGGTTTGTTTATAAACTGTATATTATACTTATTCACCGATGATAAGGGTGAGACACAATGAGTTGATCTTCTGGGCAGGTAAACCGCTGCATATCCTTAAATCCATTGAAGAGTTCATATACACTGACTGCAACCTGTTTGACTGCAACCTGTTTGCAACCTGTTGTTGTTTTGTCTTTATTTTATTTTACTTTTAAATTAAAGACAAAAAAAAAAGTAAAGTAATGCATTCTGGGTAAGGTAGGTCGTTTCTAACTTTCATCATGACTGGCTTAAGTCATAGTAGGCATTGCCTTAAGAAATCTAATTTAAAATAAACCAATATTGGACAATGTTGCATACTTTGCTCTGATCCCAAAGTAAACAACAAAAGCAAGGGTATTATGGAAATTGAATACAATGATGGTTCTAGAAATACCAAAACCTGACCCAGTTGGGGATTAAACCCGGGACCCCTGGGATGGCAAAACCATGAAAACCATCGTGCAAGCCACTCAACCATGGACTTTGTAAAAATTGTTTCAAAACTTTTTTGTAGGATATGAAACTGTTTAATATAGTTCAAACCAAGTGTCCTAGTCTAAGATATTCTACTTCCATCAAGAATGCCAGGGAAGTTCAATTAACAACCAACTATGTAATGTCATTTGCACCCTGCACACAGCCACATATCCTCATCATCCATCTGACTTTATCATACTATATTTATAATTAATAAACAGTAGGTAGTCCATGAATAGTTAGTACCACTCTAGTCTTTTGTGCCCCAAGTTTTGTAAAAAGACTATGTATTTCTTACAAACCGTTTTTTTTATACAATATACGTGCGCATTTTACCTCCAACTCACCTGATGGAAAGTGACGATGAGGTCGACGATGGAACATGCACACCTAAATAATGCCTATTTACTCTCACCTTGAAAAGGTCCAAGTTATAACGTTCGAGGAACAAGTCTGCAGGCAGTAAATTCCACTCCATAGCCGCTCGCCATTTTTGGAATATACACAACATAGGTGTGTACTGTGTGTGTGTACAACATAGTGGAACTCAAGCCTACGCCTAGTCCCCTGGTGATGGAAAGGGGAAGGTGGAATTAAATCTTGTAATTCCATCACAGACTCTCCGTGATATATAACGTAAAATACCGATAAGCAGGCAACTTTACGGCGGTGTTCAAGGCTCCGCATCTTTGCCTCCATTAATTCCGAGTTACCTGTAAGCCTCTTGGTACAATTGTCAATTGAATCCAAAGTGGCCAGTTGATATGTAGCAGAGCCATCCCAAAGGTGGCAACAGTACTCCATGCATGTTAATAGTATTTGAGCAAGTCAAGCTGTCAAGTGTTCTTCTATATCCATTTCAATAAAGCAAACTGACTTAGACTATTGTACTTAGGATCAGAAGGGGACCAAGAACAAAGTGACGGGCGTTACTGAAGTGGAGGGCGAGTGGCAGCGGCATGTCGTGTCGGGGCTGCAACCGACAGGTGCGCTACATGTCGGTAACCTCTTCGGCTCACTGCGGCGCTGCGTGCGCGCGCAAGACAATGGCGACAGGCTCACGTTATTCGTCGCCGATCTGCACGCCCTCACCACGCACACGGTATAGACTTCTACACCCTTCATAAGATATATATATATATATATATATAATAAGAAAAGTAATGTATTTCCTTACAAAATATGTAGGTGTGAGTTGTAAGTATGTGCCTCAAATTAAGAATCGTTCAGCATTTCATTTCTATTTCATAATCGTACTCCAGTATGTTCCACAAATCCCCACTAAAAATGCCCACTGGTGGGGATCCTAATAGTTTAGTCAATTTTATAACTCACTTAAGAAAATCACTTAAATGCATTAAACATTGACGTTATTTGGGATAGGTAGGTAGACATATCCTCAGATTACAAAACAACCGGCAAATGGGGGATGAACGGTGTGAAGCCGCTTTTCATTTATTGTGTTCGTGACAACTAGGAAGGGCACTGTAGGGACATGCGCATTTGTGTGCGTGTAAGAATGCCAGTCGCAGCGAAAAAACTCCCGCAAGTATTCGCTGTTGCTTTCTATAATACTAATGTTACAAACTGGAAGTGTTGTTATTTTGCAACTTATGTGGTAGATATTAGGATAATATCTACTACATAAGTAATTTACACATAAATTATAATATATAAGTTTCCGGAACTTACATACACAATATTTAAAAAGTAATTAGAACATTTGAAAATGGAACTCTTTGGCTGTGGAACACAGTTTCTTTCATCTGACTGTCACTTGTTTTTACATTATGGCGTCATTTTAGATATTGGTTGTCTACATCGCCATGGATTTAACTCCTGAAAATTTTCGTAGTATGATTATCTACGACTTTAAGTGTAATTCAACAACTCAGCGGAGCTTCGCTCGGCTTCAAACTGCTTTTGGCGATGAAGCACCATGCAAAACGACTATTTATAGCTGGTTTGCAGAATTCAAACGCAGTCGTGTGAATCTCAGTCACGAATTTCGTGATGGTCGCCCATCCACTGTTGTGAACAACAAAAACATCGATGCTGTGCGCCGTATGATCAAAACAGACAGGCATGTGACATACCATGACATTCAGGCATCTTTAGGCATAGGCATGAGTCAAATACAATCAATACTACACAAACATATGGGGAAAAAGCTGTGCTCTCAGTGGATCCCACACAATTTGACTGAGGATCAAAAAACGGATCGCGTCACTTGGTGCAATGCCATGCTTACCGGATTTAACAAAAGGGCGTCAAATTTGGTGTGGGACAGAGTAACAGGTGACGAAACATGGATTTACAGTTACGATTCCAAAACAAAGCAGCAATCGAGCGTATGGGTCTTTCGAGATGAGCCGAAACCAACCAAAATGGCGCGCATGCAAAGTGCCTCTAAGCGGATGATTGCTTCTTTTTTTTTAATAAAACTGGACCCGTGGCTACTGTTCCTTTGGAGAATCGTTGTACCGTGAATAGTGATTGGTACACGACCATTTGTTTGCCGGAAGTTATTGACAAAGTTCGTAAAAATAACCGTAAACGCCGTATCATCTTGCACCTCGATATTGCCAGTTCTCACACGGCAGACAGACAAATGAATGTTTGAAGGTGAACAACGTTGACCTTATGAGCTATCGCGCGTGCAGTCCCGACCCGACCGAATAAATAAAAGTCACAAGGTGCCAACCTTGTGACTTTTATTTATTTCCAAAAATTAAGGACCAGTTACGTGGTCAAGGATTGTCATCACCTGAAGAGGCTGACGAAGAGTATGAAAAATATGGTTCATTGATTTTCACGGAAGAGTGGCATAAATGTTTTCAAAATTGGTTCATTCGTATGAAAAAGTGCATCAACACTAACGGAGAATATTTTGAGAAACAATAAATTAATTTCTGACCATTTATAGTATTTTTTTCTTATTTATTCCGGAAACTTATAGTGCGGCCCACGTATATGCAATATAAGTTAATATTTAATTGTTATTATTTGATTTACATCATACATAGAAAAAATATTTTATTAAGGTATTTTAAAATTGAAAAACTTCGATAATTTAAAATATTGAATACAATCACCGTCACACAATAGCTTAATAACCTTCCCAATGAATCTCTTTAGAACTTGTGAAATTACTTACATTATAATAGTTTTTTGATTATATTCGCACCCCGGACACTCCATACAACGGTCGAAAATTATTTACCTACTACTACTACATACAGCAAGGCGCTATCTGCACACGCGCAAATGTGTGCGTGAAGTTACCCATACCCATGTTACCCATCACTTTCTCGCACTATTACGTTACGTGGTCAGAGCGGCAACATAGTGAAAATTCTGACGCGAATCTGTTATCTATGATTATATTAATAAAATCCTAATAATTATCCTTATCTATTAGGTATTTATATCGATATATTATTATATTTTTCATTAATTCCCTAACTAGAGTAATATTGAAGATTTATTTCAAAAACATATTAAAATAAATAAATAAATAAATAAAAATCATTTATTTCAGACAATATACAGTCCAGTTTGTTAGTACAAAGGATTGATCTTATTCTATTGTTAGTACAAAAATTACAAAATAAAATAAAATACAAAATAAAAAATTACAAAATTAAAAGGACTTAAAACATTATATTTCGGACATGTACTTTTAAGTAAGGTAACTAAGGTATTTGAAATTGCCTGTCCAAGTTTAGTTAATAATTAAATATATTCACTACCTACGTAATATTTATGGGCAATACGAATAGAAAATTCGCGAACTCATGGCGTCTCATTATATTGGTATAATAAATCTGTATTTTTTATACATACATATATTACTCTGCAGTAAATAAATGAAGAAAACAATAACTGAATGAGTCTCAGACATAAGTTTTTTTACTTACTTCGTTTAGTAATGCTGGAATCCCTCAAGGTAGCGTGCTAGGCCCATTGTTGTTCATTCTATATATTAACGACCTCCCAAAAGCGACTAACCATAAATGTATACAATTTGCTGACGACACAACCCTTATGATAAAATGCAAAGATAAAACGACATTTAACACGGATATAAACAAAGGACTGACAGATATGGTAAATTGGATGGACTTTAATGACTTAAATATTAATATAAACAAAACTAAATTTATGACATTTAGATCGTATAATTCAAATTCTATACCAATCACAATTCAATACAATACTGATACCGTAGACGAAGTTGACACATTTAATTTTCTTGGATTAACAATTGACAAACACCTTAGCTGGAAAGAACACATTGAGCAGATTTGTGTGAAACTAAATAGATTTGTTTACGCTCTACGAAGGCTAAGACAAACTGTCTCTCATGAAGCTGCATTGACGGCTTATCACGGCTACGTTTCTTCCGTGCTCAGCTACGGTCTCGTACTGTGGGGCAACTCAGTAGATCTAGAAAGAGCGTTTAAGGTCCAAAAGAAGTGTATTCGGGCGATCTGCGGTGCGTGGTTTGACGATAGTTGTAAACCGTTGTTCAAAAAACTCAACATACTGCCTTTGCCATGTATGTATATTAGGGATATATGTGTATTTGTCAAGACCTATCCTCAATATTTTAGAACACGTGGTGAAATCATTCAAAGGCAAACTAGAGCTAAAATCATGAATCTTTTGTACCAACCTCGTTGCCACAAAGCAATTTATAAAAGAAACTGTTTTAACATGTGTGTATTATTTATAATAATTTACCAAGTGAAATTAAATTATTGCAAGGACATACATTTAAATTAAAATTGACAAAATGGCTTTTGACACATTGCTTTTATACTAATAAAGAATATTTAACTAATAAAGAATATTTAGAATTTTCAAATGCAAATATAAATTAATCCGAAGTGTAATTAATTAATGGTAGAGACTGAACAAGAAATCCTATTAATATTTGCACATCTGCTTGCAGATTGAATACAATGTACCTAATTTTATTTAAGACCTATGTAATTACTGTATTCTGGCAAATAAACGTATTCTATTCTATTCTATTCTATTCTATTCTATTCATCTTTCGGAAAACGCTGATAAACAGCCGTACACAGCTCAATTCACTACCATTATTAATAGTAACGTAAAATGATGTTTTATATTAACGTACAAGTTTCGTAATGAGTAAATGAAAACTATATTCAAATATCAAAGCCGTCTTCGCGCGAAAACGGCTCGCCGGCAGCCTTGTTGTCGTTCAGTCTATGTGACCGGCAATGTGCGGGGCGTGGTGCGGTATCTACAACTAGGGAGGGGCGAAGAGTGTCCGTTCTCTATTCTTTATTCTCTGTTATATTCACACATTTTCTTTCAAAACCACTCGTTTATGACACATGCAAACAACAATGAAAGTTCTGTGTATCTCCCTAAAGGGCTAAAATTTTAGCTGTTTTTGAACATTTTCTTTTGTGTACCTTATGGCTATTAGACATTGGTCTGAGAATCATTTAAGTTAATCTGAGTTAACTAAAAAAAATTTAACCGCTGTAAATGGACTCCTGTATGAATATGCGTGCTTTAATTAATTTCTATAAAAAAGTATAAATTAATCGATGCTCCTATCACCCATGCATATTTACCTAACTTAAGGAAACCAATTTCGATATAAACAAAAAAATATAAAAAATATCGGGTAAATATATTTCAAAACAGTTAAATAATCAATAGTTCCCTGTGAAAAGATATTTCATCTATTTTTTTGTTTATGGGAACAATTTTTAAAGTCAAATAATAATATTTAATTGGAGTTATCAAGATATACTACAGAGTGTTTTCTTTAATGGGGCAGTATGAGAAAATTCGAGACCATAGAATATACAAGGAAACTCTCTTAGGAACCATTCAATCTTTTTTGTGAAAATAATTTTGGTACTGACAATTTTTTGTCCATGTAAATGAATTATAATTGATCGAAGTTTTTTTGTGCTGATCAACTGTTTCATGAGGGGATCATTTCTTTGTATGAGACGAAAAAATCGGCACCGCAGTAGTTGGTCAAATTTCACAAAATATTTTTTCGTACAAAATGAGTAAAATGGACTAATTGTTTAATGCAAACAGACTTGGTGCTCAACTGTCGTTCTAATGTACAACACCACCGCACGAGCTGAGATTAATCCTAAAACATTAACTTTAGGACACTCGTAGTTTTGATAGTAAAAATTATTGAAATATTCGAAATTTAATGATAAACAGGATTTGTAGATTATGAACTCACGGATTTTGGTTGTCGCAGCTTTTCTTTTCTCCATACTCTTTTTTAAACGAAAATGTTTGTTATTTTGCGTTATTTTTAAAATTTTTCGAATTTTTGTGATTGTATCTATGAATAGATACTTGTACATTTCACATTTAAGACAAGTATATTTAATGTGTATGCTTTTATTTTCGAACATCGAAAACTTTCGAAAAACATATTAATTTTTGTTGCAAAAAAAACGAAACTTTAAACTATGTACTATTATTACATGATTGAGGTTATTTTATATAAATTTTCAAACATTAATATCTCGAAAACTATTCATGTTCTAAGTTTGAAACTTCGTAGGGGCTCCTCTCCCCTACCCCTCATTATTTACTTTTTTTAAAATTTTCTTTTTAAATTTCCCATATAATTTTTATTGGCTATGGTTAACTTTCACATTCAAACCAATATCCGCTTCTTTGGTGATACTTTAATTTCATTAGTAAGGCATCGAATTTTTCTCTCTCCCTTTTTTCACTATGCCAAAATGCCTTTGAGTGAAGAGCCACTAGAGTGCGCTGTCTTCGTATTTGTTGGCTCGCGGTACGGCAAGAGAACCTCGCCGCGACTACTTCGAGAAAAAGAAAAATAAATAAAAGAAAATCAAGACGCTACGCTGTTTAGTAGGTAGGTAGGTAGTTTTTTCTGATAAAATAGGCGTAGGACTAGGCCACCACCTAAGTAACCACTTAAAACAAAGGGTAGTCAACTATTGCTATCCAGGAGCTACTTTTAGTCAAATTATTACACTGTTAAGTGGTTGCAACTTTGATAAATATACAACAGTGATTCTTGTAATAGGTGATAGTACTAACATTAGTAAAAAAGAAGTAAATAGTAGCATTGACGTGTTCTTGAGAATTCATGAGAAGTGTGGGTGTAAATTCATAATAAGTGCATTCCCTTACTGCTCTAACCTAGGCATCGCTCGTAATAAGTATATATATAACATAAATTCGCACATTCATAATTTGACTTGCCGTCATAGTGACGTTATATTTTGTTTTGACATTAATAAGTTCGTAAGGAACTTCAAACTTTTTGAGGATAATTTACTTTTACCCATAAGGTATCTGAGACATATAGCTAGTTTGCTATCTTTTAATATTAAGGACGCTGTTATAGAAAATATAACACAGTCCAACGACAATGCTCCTACTTTAAGTAGCAACAATATACTTTTTACTAACCATAATTTAAACTAAAAAACACGACAACAGAAAAGTCTAATCGTTTCCATGTAGTACATCAAAATATTCAAGGCTTTTCTGGCAAAACATTAGAAATAAGTATTTTTTTGCACGATATTTCCGTTGACGTGTTTTGTGTTACAGAACATTGGTTGAAAGATTACGAAACAATTAACAATATAGAAAATTATGTAATAGTCAGTTCGTTCA
>NW_020654080.1:26463-32149 GCF_003589595.1 Hyposmocoma kahamanoa | reverse complement strand
TGAACGAGCAGTAGCTTAACTGTGACGTTTTCAAGTGTAAATTTATTTTACCTATGGAATAAATAATCTTTGACTTTGACTTTGACTTTGTTCTTGCGGATGACGGACATTTTTTTCATTGAAAAACCGCATTATTTTAAGTGATTTGTTTGCGTGTGAATATTCCCCTGGCGACGTACACCTCCAGCGTATACGGCCCTAACGAGGAGTTCAAGGTACGGACAGTTTTTCTTCATAATATTTCTTTCTATTTTTTATTCTTTATTTTCTCGATGCTATAGCCGTAAATACGACTTTCCTTACCTTCTTCTAGAACCGCGCCTTACAATCCACACCACCATCAAATTTAATAGGTTGCAAAACCTCCCAGCCGCTCCAGCCATTATTTTCGAATTTTCAAAAATCATCTTAAAACTATAAACGTCCTAACTTTGAAACTTTGCAGGGAGGGTCCCCTCCCCTCCCCTCTTTCTCCATACCCCTACACCTTCAATTCGTGCGGTGGTAATGTACAGTCCTTCCCCCTCAGGTTCCGCTCTACAGCCGCTTACAACCTCGCTGCTCTTCGGTTCTGCACCTCTGCCCTCAGTCACCAAGAGTCGAGGACAGAGGCCTCCAACTTCGTTTCTCCATCTCCGTGTCTCCATCTTCTCCTATCTGCACCTTCACACTACACTTACATTGCTCAATCTACCACGTCCTAACAATCTCAGGGTCTCTTCCAGAACTCTACTCAATGCTCAAGTCAGGATTTGTGCAGACTTGAGTATGATTTCAAGCACTGGAAATACGACCCTAATGGCAAGGACTTGAGTATGATTTTCAGTGCTCACTGCAATACTTGAGTATTGAGTAGAGTTCTGGAATACGACCCTCAGTTTCCTTCCACCCCGACCTTCTAGTTCTCTACCTCCACATGCACAGGAAAAAAAATCGGGACAGCAGAGTTGGTCAAATTTAATAAAACATGTTTTCATATAAAATTTGTTAAATTTGACCAACTTCTGCTGTCCCGGTTATTTTCTTCCAATACAATAAAATGAATCTTATAAGAAACGGAGACTTCAAAAAATATTCGACTCCGGAAATTATCAAATTTTATTAATTTTGTATGAATAACCACTTTATCAATTTTGACCAACTTCTACTGTCCCGCTTTATTCGTTTCATAGAATGAAATGAACCGTACATAAAACAGTCGACCAGCACTAAAAGATTTTGATCAATTTTATTCATTTTTATGGTCAACTCTCCCATGACCAAAATAATTGACTAATTGACGATGCCAAAAATGTTTTTTTACAATAAAAACACTTGATGGTTTCTGGGACAGTTACCTTGTGTCTTGTACGAGTATAGTTTCGGATTTCCCCATAGCGTCCCATTTAAAAAATATCACTGTGTGTCTAGTTATCAAGACACTAATTAAATGTATTAATTGTTTCCAGTTTGGCGGGAGATAGTACTCTGTATATACTTTTAGAAAAAAAATGAATGAAAGAACAAGACTTTTTTGTCGGAATTTTCCTAAAAATTCCGGAAAATTGGTGTTGTACTCAACACGTCTCAAAGTTAGGATAAATAAAGTCTGCCTACCTATCCCAAATAACGACAATTTTTAAATGTACATACTTAAATGATTTCCCGAATCCCGAAAAGATGCAGGACATAAAAAATATTGTCGTAAGGTCCACTTTCTGATTGATTTGAATTACTTTGTTACATATTGATATTTTTATACCAGCATCAGTATCTCGATTATGGGAGTATGGTTACGAAATAGCAATGCGTGCGAGTGAGTGAGAAAGGTAGCGTACAAGTACGTGCGAGTGATTGTGAGTGCGTGTGCGTGCGTGCGAGTGCGTGTGAGTGCATGCGAGTGCCAGCGAGTGCGTTACCGCTGACGCTAACCGTTGGGTCAACATCGTGCTCGATGCCCAGTTGGAAAATTAGTAAAATTAAAACAATGGTACACCTATAGACGAGACTATTCTCTTGAAAATATGATAAAATTCAAAAAATGTCTGAGCAAACTCAGCTTTAGCGATTCAAGAACAGCCAGCTTTTAATGCATTTTATGACACTTTCAAACTTTTTTATCAATTGTGTTTTCCTGTAGTAAGAGTAAAAAATTTTGTTAAAGAAAAACCAAGATGGCTTTCACGTGGAATACGATTGTGCTCTAAAAAGAAAAGGGAGATGTTATGGAAATACAGAATAACAAAGAGAAATAAGACTAAAACTGCATATAAGCTTTTTTCTACAAGACTAAAGAGGATAATCCAGTTAACAAAAAAGTGTCAAAATAACTATTATATTTCCAGAGCTACAAACAAATGCAAAGCTACGTGGAAAAGAATAAATAATAGTAAACCAAAAATACCCCAAAATTCTATACCAGGTCTAAAAATCAACGACAAATTGGTACCAGATCCTAAAATAATAGCACAAAAATTGAATAACTACTTTATAGAAGTACAACCGTATTCAAAAGTAAAGAGTAAAAATACATGTAATTATTCTACATGTAAGTCTTTTTTTTATGAAACCTACAGTTCCTCAGGATGTATTTAACGTTATACGCAATTTAAAAAATACAAATAGTACAGGGTATGTTGACGTATGCACGAGGGCACTAAAATATGTAGCTGATGTAATTTCTCCAATCCTAAGTGACATAAATAATATGTGCATTGAAGAGGGTCCATTTCCAGAAGATTTGAAAAATAACGGTTATAAAATCCATGTACAAAAAAGGTAATAAACAACTCATGGACTCATAGACCTGTAGCAGTATTGCCAGTTTTTTCTAAAATGTTTGAGAAAATTATTTATGAGAATTTATATGGTTACTCTGAGACAAATGAAATTTTTTGTAAAGAACAAAAAGGTTTTAGAAAAAACAGTTCAATTAATTTGGCGATTTATGACTTCTTAGAGAAAATACATGCAAGAATGGATAACGGTTTACCGGCTATTTGCTATATATATGGATATGACAAAAGCTTTTCACTACTTTTTTTTTCTTCTTTCCATAAAGGAAAAGGCAAAGGTTTTACACCATACAGCCAAGTCTTGGTACATTATTTCTGAGCCATGTCTTCGTTTAATTGTTTCTTTATTGATAGAATGGCTTGAAGATAATAATTTAAAAATCAATTTAGAAAAAACAAAACTCATGAATTTTAGGTTGAGAAAAATAGCTAGTAAAATAAACGTAGAGTACAAAGGGACACATATCGGAGACACAGATATAACAAAGTGCCCTAGGTATACAGATTGATGACAAAATTAACTGGAAAGCACAATTAGAGAGTATTTGCACTAAATTCAAAACTTATTGTTACGGGGGAAGTTCTAAATAAAAGAAGGAACTACTCTTGTAAACAAATTTATTTGGGCGCGGTTCGTTTTAAAGCCAACGGTTATTCACTGTACTTTTTGCCCTCCTACGACCAGCAGCTGGTACTCCCCTGGCTGTTCCGCCGAAGTAACGTCCGGGGTTGAATGAACCGGAACAGGACCGGATCCGTCCGCCGAAATGAAGTCCGGGGGTTATTATTATTATTATTATTATTATAATTATAGTCGTCAAATAAACAAATAGATAAAAATTATATAATTTACCTCTCATGCTCACTAGGTATCAAGAAGAACGACAATTCTCAATTCGAGGCGCTCTAGTTCAAACAGTCCTAATAATAATAATAATAAATAAATAATAATAATAATTATTATTATAGTCCTAAACATAACAACAAACACATCTAATATTTGATGACATTTTTTAAACACCGAACGAACGCTTCAATTCTTTAATGAATGGCGGATGCGCGTGAGACGACACGCGTTAAGCGCCCCGTAAGCGATCATTTAATAATGACAAAAATTTGTAAAATTTTACGTATTTGTCAAACTTTTTGTCGTCTGCGGTCGTATTTGATGCGTATGTCAAATCAATAATGGATTTAGCACACATCCGTCGTGTTTCATCAGAAATAGTTTTTTTCATGATTTTAGTTCAGGTTCGTCAGGAATGACGAATGTGGACAACCAATAACAACACTTTCGTCATATGGATTTAGTACACATCCGTCAGATTCCTCTTCCGACAGCTCATTTCTTTTTTCTGTATAGGTCAAAAATTTACTTATCTCCTTAGTATATATACCTTTTTAAATAAGTTACTGGCCACTTAATATTATTTATTTTTATCTATGATTAAATTTAAGTGGCTCATAAGGTCGTATTCCAGAACTCTACTCAATGCTCAACTCAGGACTTGAGCAGACTTGAGTATGATTTCAAGCACTGGAAATACGACCCTAATGGCAAGGACTTGAGTATGATTTTAGTGCTCACTGCAATACTCAAGTCCTGACTTGAGTATTGAGTAGAGTTCTGGAATACGACCCTTACAATGCCATTTCCTGATTTTCTTTCACTGTTATCGTAGAACGTGTTGTTCTACGTCTAGAAAATTAGATTTATTTTTTTAGGAAAATGGAGTGTGACGTTGTCTTTGTTAAAAATAAAAGAGGTAAAGATTTATTGTTGCTGGAAGGCTATAAGTATACATTTCAACAAAACAATAAAAATGGCACCAGCAATTGGCGCTGCGAACACCGGGATATTTGCAGTGAACCTATTACATTAAATTGTTCTCGTAATAAAGTAGATCGCAAACCTAAGCACGCGCATCAGTGCAAGCCGAATTACAGCAACGTTGAAATCCTGAAATGCTTGGATAATTACAGGAAAAGGTGTTCTGCAGAATATGGACCTATTGAACCTATTTTCGATGACTGCATGCAAACTTTATTAGGCAAAGGTATACCTACACTTGGTAGAGAAGGTGTCGTTGTTCATTGAAAAGAAAACTGGTTTATATAATATTAGAAAAAGTAAAGGAAAAATTGAAAAATTGAAGGAATAGAAAGATATTTGTACCACTAGCTGACAAAACTGAGCAAACCCATACTACATTTTTGACTATTTTAAAGGAAAAAATACCATTATAGAACCCTTCATTTTTTTAAATACATTTCGAAATGGCTATGTACAAAGCTATAAAGGCTGCATTTCCCGATGTCAAGGTAAGCGGGTGCTCTTTTCACTACTCAGAAGCCATTAAGAGACAGGCGAAAGAACTTAAATTAAAGAAACATAGGTTTGTTACACTGTGTAAAGCATTAGCACAACTACCCCCACAACTTATTCCGGAGGGATGGCTAAGCATTCCGTCTCTTATACCAGACACTGCTAATGGTCAGAAATTTGTCGATTATTTTATAAAACAGTGGATGAGTAACAACGTATTTAGTACGTTTATATAGTTATTTCAATGAACGGCACCCGACAATTAATAACGTAGAGGGTGGGCACAGTGTACTTCATCGATGGACTCCCAAAAAAGCAAACATTTTACACCTCATTGACGGCATTCAAAAGATTATTGCGAAAGGTGACTTAAAAATAAAAATTAATATGGTAGTAAAAAATATAGCATATGTTTGTCAAACCAAACTTCAGTTGTCACCTAGATGCGTTCACCTTGCTAGATTCCATATAGACGACTGATTTTGTGCCCAATACTTCTTTTAACAAATTTTCGTGGATGTTTTTCTCTTAATTTCAACCATTCTCTATAACATCCTATATTTATTTTTTCTTGATACATAGTGTT